>NC_081405.1:571309751-571502251 GCF_030272615.1 Cryptomeria japonica
CACTACCCTGCGATAACATTTTTTAGGCTTAGGAGTGCATACACACTACTTATTAGTACAGAATGGAAAAAAAATACCATTGGGCTTGCCAACATTTTATGGACTAAGAGTGTGCACGCGGTTATTAATGTAGCATGTACGTCGTACATAGACATAGTTTTAGTTGCCCAAGAGCCTCAATGGCCTCAAAAGAAGTTTTTGAGGTCGTTGAAGGCCCCACTGGAACTGTGCCTGCACTTCTATCACTATTTTTTACATAGAAGTAAGTGAATTTTTTTTTTTTGCATGATTGAATTGTTGTTCTTATTAGTTTTTTCAATAATATTGTGATTGTTTAATAGTTTGATTCCAATAAATAGTGATAAGATACATATTTATGGTTATTTGTTTGTTTATGAACTTTTGTTTACATATGTATGAAATATGATTCTATTTAGGACACCTGATATCAACCATTGGAAAGAACAAGTGAGGAATGATGGAACAATGAGAGGTTGAAAAGGAAAGACAAAGGCAGCGTATGAAGATATTACATGACATAAGAACAATGGGAGAAGAAGGTATGTCATCCTCAACATCTCAATTCGATTTACCAAATGAACATAATGCACATAATGCAATTGAAGAAGAGATGTTTGATTTACCGTATGAACCTAATGCAATTGAAGAAGATACCACATTGAATAATAAATTAAATGATGAACATACACCTTCTCTATTTGATGAATTGAATGTACATAATGCACTGATGTTAACACCTCGTAGAATCATTCATAGGAAACCAAAGTATATAATTGACATTGATGAGAATATATTGAAGCCAATGCCCAATAAAATGAATGAACAAACTTGTAGGAGAATGGCAAAACTATTTTGAAAACTTAAATCAAACGGCAAGATGTCAATTAATTGTTCAAATGATTAAAAAAATTGAATTTTAGAGAGAATGAAAATTCTAGGCCTAAGATCACCTGAAAGTAACAGTGAAAGAAATATTGTGAGAAATATATTTGATGCATATCAATCTATTGGTTCAAAATCATGTACTAAAGATTCTAATGCTACTCGACATGTCATTACATCAGCCATAATGAGCAAGAAAATAAAAAAATATCATTTGATAAGAAAAACAAGTAAGTCATTAAACATAAGTAGAACAACATTAAGTAAAGCATTAAAGAGGTGGGAAAAAATAGAGGAACATAACAATAATTCTCTTTGGGAATTCTCGGGTAGACTACCATACAAAGACAAGGTGGTTGTTGATGCACTAAGAACATTAATTGAAAATTATTTGGCATGACAACACAAGAGTTTCGCCCAACCAAAGAGATGTTGTTAGAAGGTAAATTGGGTCTACAAATCATGAGCCACATGCCAAACACTATTTGGATATGACTCAAACTAAATTTTATGAAAGATTCCTTCAAATGTTTCCTCAAATAAGAATTTCTCAAAGATTTTTTGAAATGGAAAAACTTTTTTATATTAAGATTAATCATGTACGCACCACGTGTTGTTGTAGGATACATATTGAATTTTCCATGCATTATGATATTTTTCATCATATTTGTTCTACTTTGCACACTAACGATGTTTTGCAGGAATGTAATATACAAGCACCTCTTAAGTCGGTAAGAGAATTTATTTCAAGTGTGGTATGTAATAGACATGATGGTTGCATTTATTATAAGATGCCTTGTTTGGAAGGTTCTTGTGCTATATGTGGTGGTTTGCAACGTTTACCAAAATGCATACATTTGGAGAGCACACATGAAATTGGCACGAAACTAGTTTCTTTCAGAAAATACAAGACAGTCACATATGGAGTTAAAGATGGAAAAGATTTGAAGAGATGTGACATAGTGAAAAATGATATATTTATAGCTGAATTTATGAAAATGTTTGAAGAGAAACTAGAGTTTATGTGTACATAATGCATACACATAGAGCTCGATGGTTAGATGAGCAATTCAAGCTATGTAAGGACACATTTCCTCTTGGCACGATTGTCTCTATCGTTGATTTCGCTGAAAATTATACACTACAACCTCAAAATGAAGTGCAATCTATGTATTATCACTCTACACAAGTTTCTATTTTTGTACACATAGCATTCATGCATGCAGATGATAGCATAAAGGAGGATAGAAAGGTTGTAAAAGAGTATCACTTCTACATAAGTGATGATCGTACTCATTCATCAGAGTTTGTACAAGGATGTTTTAATGTTTTCTATGATAGTTTAAGGGAAAGGAACATACGATACAACACAAACTTAATATGGTCAGATAATTGCACCATACAATTCAAGAATGAAAGGATGTTTTATCAGTTGACAAGGATGCCTATGACAAGCGGTGTACAACATTTTTGGAATTTCACTGAGGCTGGACATGGTAAGGGAGAGCACGATGGTGCAGGAGCATGTGTGAAAAGAGCCCTAGCTAGAGAAGAATTGAAGTACAAAGGTGGTGTTGAGTTGATAGATGCAGAAATAATTGTGCGATGGTGTAAGCCTACAATGGGTCCAGGTAATCAAGGTACGTCAATGGTTCATAGATATTTTTGGTTGATCACTGAATCTAACATTGAAAACTATCTAGATTGTTGTATAGTTGCAGGATCGAGTGACATGCACTCATTTATGAGTTCAAATTCAAATTCACTGGTAATTTATACGAGATAGATGGTATGTTTTTTCTCTTCATGCATGTATTGTTTGTGGGAAGAGTGTGAATCACAAGAGTGGGTTGAAAAATGGTCTCGTAGACCATTGGTTCCCATTGATTCATATCAAATTCCCAAAGCACTACAATTGAACCAGATAGAGACATCAGTGGATTTTGACCATGTATCTGACCTAGTGGATTCAAGTGATTTTTTGAGTTAATTTTTTGCAAGTATTCTTTTTGGTTCATTTTGTTGTACATCATACTTTATTTTTGGTATTAATTAACACTTTATAATGCAGGTCATGTGTATGCATTTGTTGCAGAAGAGAACAATGAAGAAGGAATGGATTACTGTTTGTGTCATTGTGTTGAGCCAAAAAGAAAATTGACAACCACAACCATTGACGGAGAGGGTATTGAGTACCCAATAGGGTATGTTGTTGTGACAAGAACATGGCTTAGGAGATACCCTATCAATAATTCTGATGTTTTGTTGTTCGAAGACTTTGAAACACACAAACATATTCTTCATTTCTCTAACCTTGTTGTTGCAACAAATATTCATTTGATGAAGTATCATGGTAGACCTCATAACAAGATTTTATGGAAAGTTCATGAATTTGACCATGAGGCAAATACTTGACACAATATGGGTTAGAGACAATCCCAAAGGCTCACTTGATTGATTCTATGGTTCAAAGTAGAATGATTTTGAGATTTTTGTATATATCATCGATGAATTGTTCTATATTCTTTTTTTGTATATATAAATGCCCATGAGCTGATTTTTATATGTTTAAGGGCATAATTTTGTATGTTCTATATTTCATTGAGGCTGGAGATGGTAAGGGAGAGCACAATGGTGCAAGAGCATGTGTAAAAATATCCCTAGCTAGAGAAGAATTGAAGTACGAAGGTGGTGCTGAGTTGATAGATGCAGAAACAATTGTGCAATAGTGTAAGTCTACGATGGGTCCAAGTAATCTAGGTATGCCAATGGTTCATGGATATTTTTGGTTGATCACTAAATCTAACATTGAAAACTATCTAGATTGTTGTATAGTTGCAAGATTGAGTGACATGCACTCATTTATGAGTTCAAATTCAAGTTCACTGATAATTTATACGAGACAGATGGTATGTTTTTTCTCTTCATGCATGTATTGTTTGTGGGAAGAATGTGAATCATAAGAGTGGGTTGACATATGGTCTTTTAGACCATTGGTTCCCATTGATACATATCAAATTCCCAAAGAACTACAATTGAACTAGATAGAGACATCAGTGGATTTTGACCATGTATCTAACCTAGTGGATTCAAGTGATTTTTTCAGTTAATTTTTTTGCAAGTATTGTTTTTGGTTCATTTTGTTGTACATCATACTTTATTTTTGGTATTAGTTAACACTTTATAAAATGCAGTTCATGTGTATGCACTTGATGCAGTAGAGAACAATGAAGAAGGAACGAATTACTATTTGTGTCATTGTGTTGAGCCAAAAAGAAAATTGACAACCACAATCATTGATGAAGAGGGTATTGAGTACCCAGTAGGGTATGTTGTCATGACAGGAACATGGCTTTGGAGATATCCTATCAATAATTCTGATGTTTGGTTGTTTGAGGACTTTGAAACACACAAACATATTCTTCATTTCTCTAACCTTGTTGTTGCAATAAATATTCATTTGATGAAGTATCGTGGTAGACCTCATAACAAGATTTTATGGAAAGTTCGTGAATCTGACCACAAGGCAATACTTGACACAATATGGGTTAGAGCCGATCCTGAAGGCTCACTTGATTGATTCTATGGTTCAGAGTAGAATGATTTTGAGAATTTTGTATAAATCATCGACGAATTGTTCTATATTCATTTTTTGTTTATATAAATGCCCATGAGCTGATTTGTACATGTTTAGGGGCATATTTTTTATATTTAAATGGCAATGAACTGATTTGTACATATGTACATGCCAAAATTTGTATATTAAAATGGCGATGAGCTGAATCGCACATACTGTAATGCCAAATTTTGTATTAAAGCCCATGAGATGATTTGTAAGACATTTTTTTGTATAATCAAATAGCCAAGAGCTGATTTGACCATATTTAGAGGCAAATTTTTAAATAATATGTGACTATTTTGCGTGTCAATGTTTTCTGACTATGTTTTGAATATATGTGATGTGATAAGGTCAATCATGAGCATTCTTGATTCTTTCATAATCATGGAGAATTATTTGAGTCATTATTGGGTCATAGGGGTCATAGATTGAGACTAGATACAATTTGAGCAAAAATTGTCATTGTTATCAAAAAATTGTCAAAACAGTTGTCAAGCAACTTCTACATTGCGTCAGTAGGGTATGACTCTCGATGTTTCGGTGCTTTGGGATGCATGACAGGGGCATGCCTTGTGTAAAACTACCCACTTGGATGCACTCGTGACATCGATTTGTGCACACAACGAACCAAATGAATTCTAGCCAATCCTGCAACTTTGCATTGCATGCAACTGATGGTTTTTGCAACAGGCAAAAAAATGCTACCAATTGAAAATGGCTACAAGTTGTCAAAAACTGAGATAGGCTATTGTAGAGGATCCTCACGCGACCCCACAGATTCAAACAGATTGACCATATGTGTCCTAGATTTGAAGAAATAGTCCGTCAAATTTTTATAATTTTTTGGACTCAGGGCACTTGAGAGATCGCCCTGATACGGTATGACTCTCAACGTTTTGGCACTTTGGGATGCATGAGAGGAGCATGCATAGTGTAAACCTACCCACCCAGATGTGCTCGTGACGTCGGATTGTGCACACAACGAACCAAATCAATTCTAGCCAATTTTGCAACTTTGTATTGTATGCAATTGACGGTTTTTGCAGCAAGCGAAAAAATGCTACCAATTGAAAATGGCTTCGAGTCATCAAAAAAAGAGATAGGCCATTGTAGAGGAGCCTCATGCAACCCCACAGGTTCAAATAGATCAACCATATGTGTCCTGGATTGGAAGAAACAGTCCGTCAAATTTTGACAATATTTTGGACCCATGGCACTTGAGAGATCGCCCCGGTACGGTATGACTCTCGACATTCTGGACACTTTGGGATGCACAATAAGGGCATGCCTAGCGTAAAATTTTCCACCCGAATGCGCTCGTGTTGTCAGTTTATGCACATGACAAACCAAATCAATTCTAGCCAATCTTGCAACTTTGCATTGCATGCAACTGACGGTTTTTGCAGCAGGCGAAAAAATGCTACCAATTGAAAGTGGGTCCAAGTCATCAAAAACCAAGATAGGCCATTGTAGAGGAGCCTCACGTGACCCCATGGGTTCAAATGGATCAACCATACGTTTCCTAGATTGGAAGAAATAGTCCATCAAATTTTGATAATTTTTTGGACTCGGGGCACTTGAGAGATTGCCTTGGTACAGTATTACTCTCAACATTTTGATGCATTAGGATGCATGAAAGGGGCATGACTAGTGTAAAAATACCCACCTAGACACACTCATGATGTTGGTTTGTGCACACGATGAGTGGAATCAATTATAACCAATCCTGCAATTTTGCATTGCATGCAACTAACGGTTTTTGCAGCAACCAAAAAAATGCTACCAATTGAAAATGGCTCCAAGTCATCAAAGACCGAGATAGGTCATTGTAGAGGAGCCTCATGGAACCCCATGGGTTCAAAATGATTGACCATATGTGTCCTGGATTTGAAGAAACAATCCGTCAAATTTTGACTATTTTTGGACTCGGGGTACTTGAGAGATCACACCGGTATGGTATGACTCTTGACATTCCAGTGCTTTGGGATGCATGAAAGGGGAATGCCTAGTGTAAACCTACCCACCTAGACATTCTCATGACATCGGTTTGTGCACACAATGAGCTAAATCAATTATAGCCAATCCTACAACTTTGCATTGCATTCAACTGACAATTTTTGTAGCAGACAAAAAAATGATACCAATTGAAAATGGCTCTGAGTTATCAAAAAATGAGATAGGGAATTGTAGAGGAGCCTCACGCAACCCCACAAGTTCAAACAGATTGACCATATGTGTCCTGGATTTGAAGAAATAGTCCGTCAAATTTTGACAATTTTTTGGACTCAAGGCACTTGAGAGATTGCACCAGTATGGTATGACTCTCAACATTCCGGCACTTTGGGATGCATGATAAGGGCATTCCTAGCATAAACCTACCCACCTAGACATGCTCGTGACATTGGTTTATGCACACGACGAACAAAATTTGACCATTGCAAGCGTGAGGGTGCTTTCGCACCAAACACATATTATTGTTTATATTCATATTGTCGATTTTTGTTGTTTATATTCATATTGTTGATTAAATATGCAAATATTCATTTAAATTTATAAAAGGGTAGCCACCAAATATAGTGAATACATAATAATGAACTGAATACAACAAGTTTTGTAGGGTTAATTCAATATTTTAGAAATTTAATCAAATCATATTCCACATTTGCATTGTTTTATATCATATATTTTTGTTGTTTATATTCATATTGTTGATTACATAGGAAAATGATGAATTAAATTTATAAAAGGACAACCACAAAATACAACGAATACAAAATAATGAACTCAATACACATTTATTGGATCGAATATCGACATTTATGTTGGCAAATGCACACTCCAATGAGAAATTGTAGGTGATTGAAGGTATTGTCATTGATGGCAACCTTACAATCATATGATACCGGCAAGCACCGACACCGGTAGACTCAACACTGGCATACAGTTCACTGGCACTAAAAAGAAAGATTACTTGCACCATGGCCGATAGGAATTTTGTTTAATTATATTTTGTATTTGATTCTAAAATCTTTTTGTAAGCCGACATGGTGGATTGTAATAAGACTCATATAAGTATGCGATCTTGTAGATCATTTAGGATGTGAATATGGAAGGATTATTGTAGACCTAATATGCGAATTGTAAGGCAGATTTTGGATAAGGGTTTATGAATATTGCAAAGCTTAAACTGGTACTGAACCTAGCATAGTAGATGCTGATCTGAAGCAATACATGACATTGGATTTGTATAATCCATTTTTGTAAGTCAGTGAGACTTCTTTTGTAACTGAGCAATGAGCTCTAGGCACTTGGCCTTCCTGCATGTGCAGGTCCCTATTGTATCAGTAATATTCTCTTATTGGCCAGCAAGCAAATATTGTGGGTCACAAATCCCACTGAGGTTTTTCCCACACCGGGTTTCCTCGTTAAATTACCGTGTTATGGTGTGTCTTTCATGTTGTGTTTATTGTTCTTATTTACTGAATTAATTTTACCTTACTGGTACACAGTTTTGAAATGCTTTTCATATAATAAGTTAAGAAAATTCATATACCGGCTAGATACTGATTCAACCCCCCCTCTCAGTATCTTTGGGAATCCTAACAATTTATATATATATAAAAAAGGCATGTCTACCAAGTCAATACAAGTATTACAAAAAATGTGGCATATGCCATGTCCAAATTGATATACAATAAAAATGTAGAATATATCTACATGTATTGGTCATTCTATGACAAAAAATAACACTATATGATCCTAAACTTGTGGTGGATCATCAAAATCAAGCCTCTTCGATGCAGTACGTGGCTCTGTAGATGGCTGCAAAACCGCTATTCAAAAGCCAAGTTAGAATTCTTTTGTAGAAAATAGTTCACAATTAACAACATAACTATGCATTTAACTATAATTCCTTTGGAATTGAAATGTAGATTACCTCATCAGCTGATCTAGGAGCTAATGTCTTCGCTCTCCTCTCCTTGTCACTCTTAGGAGTTTCTCGAAGACATACTTAAATGGATCCACGTTATGACCGTACTGCAAAGGGGTCTATTGTAGATTAAAGCTACAATTAATACAATGTACTAACATAAATATATCAACACTTAAAAGTGCTTGAGATGCTTCTCCAATGGACTGGGGATGGCTCACCATTGATGGAGAAACTGTCACTATTACCTATACAAAAAAATTTCAAAGATTAAATACAATTAATATAATGATAAGTATTGTAGGCTAAAAACAATTAATGTAATATATCAAACAAAAGTGTACCAGATCTTGAGATGCTTCTCCAGTGCACGAAGGAGGGTTCGTCATTGATGAAATAGGTATGGATATTTCTTGTATGAAAAAATTATAAGATTATAATATATCACAAGTTCACATGTACACGTGCATATAATCATGAAATAAAGAAAATAAAGTAGAGATACATACCTCCACCCTCTCTCGATCCATGGGCGAATCGGGTGCATTCAACAAATCCACATAGCTCAATGGTCGTTGTACATGTAAAATAGACAAAAAACACTAATCAATCTACAAACCCCAACCAATACTTGATTTAAACATTTTAAAACAATTGTACAAATAAAAATGTGTTCAATTACCTTCTTCCCATGTTTTGGTGTCTTCAAGGAATTCTTTTTCTTAGGACAAGCCCTAGATGTGGAGGGGGTACCCTAAAAAAACAAAATTAACATGAGATATTAGTACATATAATATATTAAACATACTTTTAAAAATCTAAAATGAAATGACTTGCATATTCCATCGAAACAATACATAAATAGGGTTGTACAAAATATGATACCATATGGCCTTGTAGGCCAAAATTGATTGCTGAGAGCGTGATGTCATCAATCTGAGACATTTGGTCCCCTGTCAACACCTACAAACCAAAAATTGGACCAAGCATTAAAGATAGTTAGTATGTCTTGTATTTTTTTGAATTCAAAGTGTACTATTCTATTTTAATATGTTACAAAATTTATACCTCATGTTGTAGCTGTAGTAACTGGGGGAGGAGTATGGGATACCACTGCTGCATCTTGAAATGCATATTATTTGTCTCAATTTAAATCGATGTATAAATGAAAATTCATTTATGTAATTTCAAATTTAAAGTGACTGGTAAATAAAATGCTATGAACTCAAATCAACACACCTATGTCTGTCCCTCATGGGAAAACACCATGTCCATCAACTCATCTATCAGTGCGAAATCCTTAGTCGTGTGGGCCTGACATCTACTCCCACAAATCGTGCACGGATGAGATGTGGATCCATCTGCATCGACTGCATCATCTATCCCCAAGCAACTGACACACATATGTTGGATGGGCTCTCTATCGCCACCTAGAGCAACTAATGGCTCATCATCCAATACAATAGGGTGTGCTAACGATGTCACATGCTGGATGATGGCACCAATCAATGTTGTGGCAGCCTGAAGAGTTTGTAGCTCCATCGACTCTTTCATCTCTACTGGGACAACATGATGCACCTTGGGTTTGGGTCCTAGGGGGCGATGACTCTCCATGGGTAATCGCCTACGAGCTCCAGGTCTATCTTGGGTAGAGCCACCACCTCTACCATGGAACTCTCTCATGTCAAAATAGTTTGGGCGCACATTGAGCACAAACTCACAATATACTTTTCTCAAAAAATATAATGGCACCTCATAATTATTACAAGCTGGATCATCAAAGGCCATCCACCACCTCTGCCAAAAAAGAGTCTTCATTTGTACATTGGTACACCAATGTATGGGAAACCTCTTTGCATTAAGAGGTAATGACTGACCAGTTTTGGGATCAATGAAAAGGGCACATATTTGTTGTTTACTAATATTTTTGTTTTTTACTCCCTTGTATGATATCCCATCGGCATAGAATTGATGACACCTATCCCTAAAGTTTCCCCATTTGGTAATTTGTGTGGAAATAGCTATGGTAGCACTCACTAATGCTTCTAGGCTAGTGGCGAGGGATTGATGATGCTCAAGTTTGGATGTTTTCAATTTAACAATCAGTCTATTGATTTTAGACATATTTTGTCCTAACTGATTAATTAATTGCTCCTATGTTTTAGGTGTGAAGTCAAAAGGAGGAATTGGGGGTGTATCTTATGGGTTTTAAGAAGGTACATTTGGTTGTTCTTGTTGTGGATTAGAAGAATCTAGTTTTTGAAACAAAAAATGAAAAAACCTAATCAAAATTAATGAAATTAAATTCAAAATGTAAAACAAATTGAACAAACGGGAAAGAAAGACTAAAATAAACAAAAAATAACCTTCATCCATAGTGTCTGGAGGAGAAATATAGCACCCCATTCGCAGTTTAGGAGAGAAAATGAAGAAAAAACAAACTAAAAATGCGCTATTCACAAGAAAATAAGACCCAATTTTTTTAAAAAAACTTTTTTGACAAGCACCACATACATGGTTGTTTTGGGATTATTAGCACGTATGCACTCATTTTCCTATAAGTATCAAGTGTGCGCTCATTTTCCTACAGGTAGCGCGTACACACTACCTTCTCTAGGCTTAGGAACAACAAACCTAAGCACGTACGCGGTCATTTCAAATTTTAGAACTGCATACGCGCTGCTTGTTTTTCCATGTATTTTTTGGGTGGTATCCACTTTTTTGACCACCATCTTTGTACACAGACCCATTAGGTTGAATCGAATTTATGCATGTAAGTTTGTGTTAATTGTGTGAACTTTTTATATGTAACTTTCTATATGTATATATGTCTTCTTTATTCTTATATGTAGCTAATTAATTTGGTGTTTAGGTGTCAAGTACAACTTTATGTAACATGGATGACACTGAACTTGTGCATTTTACAACTTTTGGCTAATCAAAGTTGTACTAGGCGAGTGCAATTCTTTCATTGTTGTTATATGATAATACAAGATGAGGTCCTAGAATTCAATTTAGTTATGATAAATTTATGTCTTTGTCCCTTTAACATATATATTGTTGTTATATACATAGGTAAAATGAAATTTTGGTATTGAGATGTCAAGTACAACTTGACAACATGGATGACATAGATACAACTTGGTGAGTACATTAGACTAAATAAAATGCATTTAACTTTTTGTAGTGTAAATTGAAATTTACTTTTAAATATATATTTTTAATGACATTTGAACATTCATTTTTTTTTTGCAGGACCCCTAGAAGAACATACGTGCACATGAATTATTTATGTGCAACAATGCACCAGTGCATTGGTATAATTTTGGTTTCATAAACAACAAACAACATTGTATTCATCTACTTTTGTTAAATAAATAAACTATGTACATTGGCCCTATGTTCACTAATTGATGATGATAGTTTTTGATGTTGATAGTTATTTTTTCATGTCAATTGATGTTTCATTCAATAAAAATAAGTTGATGTTTTCTTATATATATGTATGTATATGTCCTACTCTAATCTATTTCTCATAAAATCAATTCATCTTGTCAATGACATGAACAAATAAGTGCATAATAATGAATGATAACAAGTCTATGTTATAATTCCACCATACTACTCATTTTGAATATTATTATTTAAATTGTAAGAAATGACCCATTCAATTATTTGGGATATATATTCTTTTTAAATTACATCATTTAGTGAACTATTCAACAACTTCATCCTATCTTTTCATATTCTAATTTTATTGCTCCCTAAAATGTCAATTTTAAAGGCTAATTGTTTCCCATCACTATTTATTGTATTTACCAATATAGATATAGCATTTAAGATTTTGTTTTCAATGACAAGTTCAAAAGTCATTCGTAATTATGAATTAGATTGAAAAGAAGAATGAACCAATTATTTTTTGTTACATCCACGTCAATAGATACAACATTATCATAAGCATTTACATATATGTCATGTGTGTCTTTAATTTATATGTATATTAGAAAATAGATTTGGCTTAATGTCAACAAGGTGTTATGATCTTTCTACACATAATAAATTCCCAATATGTTTTTAGTACCCCATTTGTCTTTGACACACATTTAAGCACATGTTAAATTTCATTGAAATCATTAGATTAAAGGATGTAACCACATCAAGTGGACAAGACTATATGCACATGTATTCATCTCAAATATCACAAAAATCTTTCTTAGGTTTTATTTTTCATATGTATAGTATTTCAATATTAGATCTAGACTATCACACTAGTCATAATATATCATTTGACCCAAAGGGAGAAGTCAATAGTAATTATTAAAATAGTTGAGTATTACTTATCTATCACATTTTCAATTATCATTCTCATCTCTTTTAATAAGTTTACAATTTATATTGCATTGTTTGTTCTATTATTTTATTATATGAAATTGATGAGCTTTATGTGAACATGCAAGATTCAAAACTACCTATCACATTTTTCTAGGTTAAAATTTTTCTCCACTCATAGTTAATTGAATTTTATTTTATTTCTATAAAATTTTATAACTATTATAATTTTCATCAACCTAAGCTTCTAGTTAAGATTACAATGTCTTTTCATAATTAGTAGTTTTATCTTTGATCTTTAATAATGTCATATCATGTACATGTGTGAGCCTCTATAATGGAATATGATATTGGAGAATATGTGCATGTCATATAATCTTTGTCTTTTATAGTTTTAGAATTCCATATCATGTGCATGTGTTAAAAATTTTAGTATGTTTATTTTCTATCTAGGATGCATGTGTGAGCCTAGAATGACAGCACGACACACAAATGTCTTGTACAAGTAAAGTGAAAAAAAATCATACTAGAGGGCACCAAATCACATAACAAATGATGATATATAATCACATAAAAAAGCCTTGATATCATAATAACAAGGAAATGACATAATAACAAGTCCTAGTCCAAATAACATAACAAGTCCTAATAACATAATAACAAAAGCTGATAAAATAAGAACAAGGAAATGACATAATAACAAGTCCAAATAACATAATAACAAGTCTTGATAACATAACCATTGTCATCATAAAAAGCCCATAATATAATAACATAGCATGTTCTAACATATATAATCTAAGAGCTCTTGTGCACCTGATCTGCAGTCCTCTTCACTCCACGCAAAGATGACTAAGATGCATCATCCTACTGGATGTGCTCTTGAGATGCACCATCTTGTGTGTCTGCAATATCAGTGCATGCGCCTTCCTATACATTATTAAAAGATAACATGAGAAGAAGTTATGTGTGTTTAATTCAAATGAATTGCATAATTCACTTATAAAGTAATTAAATAATGAACATTTAAAATAAATTACCATACGACCGTGCTCTATAATGCCCTAAGAGGTATGAGGAGGTCCACTCTCATGAACAAAAAAAGTGGTTGCAGTCAAGTCCTGTACAAAAAAACATTATATCAATTTTAATAATCCCTATAAATGATAGGTACACAATAGACAAATTAGAGATTTTTTTTTAATCATGACCTCAAATGACAATGTCGATGGTTGCATTTGGCTCAATCTCATAGCCATACCAAGATTGATAGTGGTGTCGACCTAAACAATATATATAAAAAATGAATCAAACTTCTATATACATAAATTATAAAGTATATAAAGACTACAAGTGTATGGAAGAAAAACATACATATGGTGTCTGATGTGCAGCCAAAGTCACTGATGGGTGAGGATGTACACATGATGCCTCATCAGACAACCCCGAAGCCTACAATTGCAAAAAATTGGCATGAATCAGACTTGTACATAAATTGGAAAGCATATAAACACTTCAAATTAATGGATGAAAAACATACTAGGGGTATATGAGGTTGAGCCTCAATGATCAATGGGTCAAGGCATGAAGAACTGCCAACCTAAGTGTTACATGAAACACCCTACAAAATTGAAAAAACATATCATATGCATTATTAAATTCAAGTTTTAATTGTTTATTTTAAATTTCCTTTAATGTATCTAGACGAAAGTGCATACCGTAAACTAGGCACCGACATCTCAAAGTATCAAGGTAAGATGATGGTGGTCCCTCGATGACATGGTATGAACCCTCCTCTGTTAAAAAAAATTGACTCATGTTATGGTTCATATGTGTATATATATTGAATTTAATATTGCACTGTAAATTATATAAATAAATTTGTACCTATGTAGGATGATCATCGTCTATGCACATGAGATTAACATATGAAGAGATGACATCATCATGTACACCCTTGCCAGCATCATCATATCCACCATGGGCCACATCAACATCGACAGGATCACTCTAGGGACCCATACATATACCCCCACAGCTCATGCAAACATGTGCTATGTTGGGGGAAACTCTCACCTGGTGCAACTACTCTAACATATTGCCTGAAAGGGCACTCAATGAACCAAGAGCAAATTCAACTGCTCGATGATGAGCAAGGGAAAGAACAACTAGTGTGGGAAGAGGAACAAGGGGATCATCACGCACACAATTTCTAACTCTATCACTTAATTTGGCCCCTGGCCTGGCCTATGGCATGCCTCGACCAACCTCGTGGAATGATCTGATGTCAAAGTAATTGGGTTTTTTACCCAATTCAAATTCAGCCCATAATTTTTTCAAAAAATACATCATCACCTCATGATTAGAGTGTGGTGGATGGTCAAATACAATCCACCAAAACTCCCAAAAGCGTGCAACTATCTATGGGTGCCTACACCATCTAATAGATATATGTGGCTTCTTGGGATCTATCTCCTCACCCATTTTCGGGTTCACAAAATAACGTGTTTCAAATAATTTTTTGTTATTTTCAACTCATTGACCTGTTTATAAGACAAGCCATCAAAATAATAAGTACACATGGACACCCTCCACATGTAATAACTATCCAACTCATCATCCAATGTTAGTACAGGATGGACAATGCCTTGCATACTATCTGCAAGGCATAGTAGCTAGGGAGGAGGATGAGCATCGTGTCTAATAGTGTGAATATCCCTCATGAGGGAAGCAATATTGTTCCTCATGCTCTCCCTCAACTTCTTGGGAGTAGGTGGAGGTGGAGGTGGAGGTGGCATCTGACCTAACAGATCATCTATGTCAAGCTCATCCATGATGTGAATATAATCTTCATATATATACAAACATGAAAATTTACAATTACTATTTAATATACATTTCACCTTCCAAAAAAAAACTTATAATTAAATACAACATTTAGAAATATAAATTTAAACATTCATACTTTTACACCCGATTAAAATAAAGAGAGAGAGGGAGAGGGAGAGGGAGAGGGAGAGGGAGAGGGAGAGTAGATAATTTGAGAGACAATGAGTGAGAGAGAGTGAATGACAGAGAGAGAGAAAAGAGGAGGGATTTCATAAAGGGAGAGAGAGAGAGAGAGAGAGAGAGAGAGAGAGAGAGAGAGAGAGAGAGATTTCATAGAGAGAGTGAGATGGAGAGATACAGAGAGTGGTAGAGTGAGATAGAGAGAGAGAGTAGGTAATGAGAGTGAGAGAGAGAGAGAGTGAGAGAGAGAGAGAGAGTAGGTAATGAGAGAGAGAGAGAGAGTAGGTAATGAGAGAGTGAGCGAGATAGAGTGTGAGTGAGAGAGAGATAGATATATAGAGACACAGATACATTTAAACATCTAACTATACACATGTATAATATTTAAATATATGTAGCATTGGCGTGAAAATGGGTCTAAGGAATCTTATGTCATAAAAGGTCCTACTAAGGGGTCCTAGGTATCTTGAGGGGTCCTAGGTATCTTAAAGGGTCCGAGGTTATACTAAGGGGTCCTAGGATATCATTTTAACTTCTAACTATACATGTTTAACATTTATACATAACATTGGAAACATATAGAACATAACATTTCAACATATCAAAAAGAAATTTAAATATTTAAAAATCTAGCTATACACATGTATAACATTAAAATATATGTAGCATTGGGATGAAAACTAGTCTAAGGATGTAGTAGGATGTATTAAAGGGTTCTCGGTTTCTTACGGGGTCAAAAGATGTCCTAGGATGTATTAAGGCATCCTATAATGTCTTAAGAGTTCCTAGGATGTACTAAGGGGTCCTATAGAGAGAGAGAGAGAGTAATGAGAGAGATTTAGAAAGGGTAGGTAATGAGAGATATTGAGAGAGAGAGGGTTATTGTTCATTTTCTATCTATAGTTTATTGTTTCTTTTCTGTCTATGGTTTATTGTTTGTTTGTTTTTCTAGGGTTTATTGTTCATTTGTTTTTGTCTAGGGTTTATTGTTCGTTTGTTTTTTGTCTAGGGTTTATTGTTCATTTACGCTTTTATTTTTGTTTTCTACCTAGGGTTTTAAGTTTTAACTATTTTTTATTTTTCTACTTTAAACATAAAATTAAATAAAAAAAAAATTACACTATTAAACAAACATGTTTTTCAAAATTTAAAATTTTAACCTACTCGCTACAATTAAAAAATAACAATAAATTAACATGATTTTAGAAAAATAATAATAAAAAATGGAAAAAAAATTAAAAAACAAAGTTATGTACCTGGAATGGGGAAAACAATGGTCTGGGGGGTTGGCTAGCAAGTTGAAAAATCGCACTAGTGCTTCCTGAAATCGCTTACCCATTTTCCGAATAGTGAAAATGAGGAAAAAATTCCTTTAAAAAACAATCAAATACATTTACAAAGTGGGGGCCCGTTTTTTACAAATCGGGCACCTGATTTGTAAAAATTGCATGTCCATTATGCTTCGGGGGCTTGAACCAAAATGTGCGCTCATTTTATTCACAACTCGGGCCCTCGAAGCGAAACAGACACCTAGTTTGTAAAAATGGGTGCCCGTTTCTAGTGGGTAATTTTCCCAACCCGTAGAATTCCGCAGGATTTGGACCCAACTTTCAACTCTTACTCTGTGATCAATCTATTTAAACCTATAGCATCACATGAGGCTCATCTACAATGACCTATCTTAGTTTCTGATGACTCAGAGCCATTTTGAAATGGTAGTGTATTTTCACCTACTATCAAAACCATCATTTGCATGCAATGCAAAGTTGAAAGATAGGCTAGATTTTATTCCGTTCATCGTGGTCACAAACCAACATCACGAGCGTGTCTGAGTAAGAAGGTTTAATCTAGGCATGCTCTTGTTGTATCTTCCTAATATGTCAGAACGTTGAGAGCCATACCCTATTGGCACAATCTCTCAAGTGCCTCAAGTCCAAAAAATTGTCAAAATTTGATGGACTATTTCTCGCAATTTAGGACACATATGATCGACCCATTTGAACCTATATGGTCACATGAGTCTCGTTTACAATGACCTATCTCAGTTATCTTCCTGGTCATCCCAAAATGCTTGTCAGCCATTTCAAATCCTATTGCTATCATAGAGCCCTCTATAAGCCCATTCCTGAAAAACTATTCTAATATGAGGGCAAAATGGAATAGAGAGAAAGAGGGAGAAGGAAGGAAAGAAACAAATTGCTAGCTCTCCTCCATTCTCACTCTGTCTCTCCAAAGGGTTTTTTCTCTTGTCCGAGCGAAAAAGAATCTATGTTATTGTGACCTATTTAAAGCATGTTCCATGATTGGATGGGGTTTGTGGAATAAGAATGTGTCATTGGTGTGTTGAAGCAACTTGAAGTATAATCAAGAATGGTCATGATTGACCTTATCACATCACATAAAATCAAAACCCTTAAGATATTCAAAACATAGTCACATATATTCACATATATTCAAAAACTAGCCACAAAAAATAGTCACATATATTCAAAAAATGTTTTGCAAATCATCTCATGGGCTTTTATACAAAATTTGGAATTTAAATATGTGCAAATTAGCTCATCGCTATTTAAATATACAAAATTTGGCATCTAAATATGTACAAATAAGCTCATGGCCATTTAAATATACAAAATTATGCCAATAAATATGTACAAATCAGTTCATGGGCATTTATATATACAAAAAATGAATATAGAACAATTCACCGACGATATATACAAAATTCTCAAAATGATTCTACCCTTAACCATAGAATCAATCAAGTGAGCCTTCTAGATTAGCTCTAACCCGTATTGTGTCAAGTATTGCCTTGTGGTTAGATTCACGAACTTTCCATAAAATCTTGTTATGAGGTCTACCACGATACTCAATCAAATGAATATTTGTTGCAAGAACAAGGTTGGAGAAATGAAGAATATGTCTATGTGTTTTAAAGTCCTCAAACAAAAAAACATCAGAATTCTTGATAGGGTATCTCCTAAGCCATGTGCCTATCACGACAACAAACCCTACTGGATACAAAATATCCTCTCCATCAATGATTGTGGTTGTCAATTTTCTCTTAGGCTCAATACAACGACACAAAAAGTAATTTCTTCCTTCTTCATTGTTATCTTCTGCAACAACTACATACACATGACTTGCATATTATAGAATGATAATTAATACCAAAAATAATGTTTGATGTAACAAAATGAGCCAAAAAAAAAATCCTACAATAAAATTTACCCAAAAAATCACCTAGTTCAACTAGGTCTGATACATTATCGAAATCAACTGATGCTTCCATCTAGTTCAACTGTAGTGCTCTGGGAATTTGATAGGTATCAATTGGAACCAATAGTCTACAAGACCATTTATCAACCCACTCTTGTGATTTACATTCTTCCCACAAAAAATACATACATGAAGAACAAAAACATACAATCTGTCTAGTATAAATTACCAGTGAACTTGCATTTGAACTTCAAAATAAGTCCATGTCACTGGATCTTGCAATTGTAAAACAATCTTGATATTTTTCAATGTCGGATTCAGTGATCAACCAAAAATATCTATGAACCATTGATGTGCCTGCATTATTTGGTCCCATTGTAGAGTTACACCATCGCACAATTGTTGTTGCATCTATCAACTTAGCACCACCTTCATACTTTAATTCTTCTCTAGCTAGGGCTCTTTTTATGCATGCTCTTGCACCATCGTGCTCTCCCTTTCCATTTCCAGCCTCAATAAAATTCCAAAAATATTGTACACTGCTTGTCACATGCATCCTAGTCAACCAATAGAACATCCTTTCATTATTGAATTATGAGGTGCAATTATCTAACAATATTATGTGTTGGTTGTATCGTATGTTCCTTTCCCTTAAATTATCATAGAAAACTTTAAAGCACCCTTGCAAAAAATCTGAGAAATGTATATGATCATCACTTATTTAGAAGTGATACTCTCTTACAATCTTTCTCTCCTCCTCTGTGCTATCATTTGTATGCATGAATGCTATGTGTACAAAAATAGAAACTTGTGTAGAACAGTAATACATAGATTGCAGTTCATTTTGAGGTTGTAGTGTATAATTTTCAGCAAAATCAACTATAGAGACAATGGTACCAAGAGGAAATGTGTCCTTGCATAACTTGAGTTGCTCATCTAACCACCGAGCTTTATGTGTATGCATTATGTACCCATAAACTTGTTTCTCTTTTAACATTCTCATAAAATCAGCTACACATATTGTTGGCCATTTGGTGGAATTGATTATGTGTTGCAATGATGTTTTCTCATTGATGCCAACACTAGTTGTTTAGATGTTTTACCAACACCCTTCTGGTCCCAGTAGGTTGGGTGGTTTTTGATTAACTTGGATTCGGCATGATCCAATAGGCTCCAGTATAATCTGGTGATGCAATTGACTTGTTCATGATACTCATACTCATACTTGGTCAGTTGATTTTGGTTTGGTGATCGGTTGATATTCTGCTTGCTTAGAAGATTGGTTTCTATTTTGGCGAGGGTTTCATCAGCGGGGCTTTAGGTGGAGATCTTTGATGAATTACATTAGTTTTTGATGGAGTTTCAGGATGTTATTGGTGATCATGTTTGAGACTTGGCGGATGGAGATCATTGTTGAATCTTGTGGACCTATACTTGGTCCCGATTGATCTAGGTTATGGACCGGATTTTATGTAATGTGTGGATAGGACCAATTGATGTATTTCCGGGATGTCTTATGTGTTGATAATATTTGTTTGGTCTAAGGCTGACATGGTTTGTAATTATGTAATCAATTTATTGTCTGGTGGCTGACTTGATTGTTTATGGTTGAGTGTTTGTATAAATAGATGTAATATTTCATTGTAGATCATCATGTAGGCAGAGGAGTTGGTCGATCATTGGAGATAGAATTGGGTTTATGTAAGAGGACTTAGTCCTCCACTATTGAGCTTAACCAAAACTGTACTCAGGCATAGGAGATGCTATCTTTTGTAGTTCAACACTTCTCTGGATTGTAGTCTGGATTTATATGTAGTTAGTGAGGCTCCTTTTGTGATGAGCAATGCACTCTAGGTTGTTGGCCTTCCTGCAAGTGTATGCCCCTTCATTGTAATTCACATACTTACTGTAGAAGTATTATCTAACTATGGGTAGGCTTCCCACCATGGATTTTCCCTTTACTGGATTTTCCACGTACAAATCTTGGTGTTATGTGGATGGCTTATATTTTGTGATTATTGTTTATGTTTAATTGGTTTATCTTTTGTTCCGGTATTAAAGTTTAAATTTCTAATGGTTCCTGTAATCTATGACAACTGATTCACCCACCCCCTCTCAGTTGTCTTTCGATTATTTGAACTGCCTAACAATTTGTATTAGAGCATTGGAAGATATGAAGATAGAAAGCTTTATATGCAAAGGAATTGGAAGATATGAAGATAGAAGATGATGAGTTTGAGAAACTTGAAGCACTATTTTCTAGAAGAGGACTGAAAGGACTGGTAGGAAGTAAGTATGAAGGAAAAGAACCTTTTAAATGTTTTGCATGTAATAATATTGGTCATTTTATATCTAGATGTTCTGAAAGAAATTCAAGATTTGAAGAAAGAGTTACAATATCATTTAAGCCTAACACTGGATATCAGAACAAGTATAAATACAAGAAAAATATAGACAATCATGCTACATAGTGGATGAGAAAGGCATTACTAATTTAAATGATGAACCGACAAAAAACTCTACTAGTGGATCCAGCAATGGAAAGGAATGGGTATTCCTAGTTATCAAGGAAGATGATCTGGCACTAGAAGAGAATGTACCTAAAGAGAAGGCACTTGCTGCTAAAATTTTAGATAAGGATGAATGGGTAATTGATAGTGGTTGTTCACATCATATGACTGGAGATAAAGGGAAGTTTATGTCTTTGCAAGAATTTGATGGTAGTCTAGTTAGATTTGGAGATGACAAATCATGTATGATCAAAGGAAAAGGAACTATATCATTGGATGGTAAGAACAATACTGACAATGTTTATTATGTTGAAGGTTTGAAGCACAATCTCTTGAGTGTAGGAAAATTGGTAGATAAGGGATTTCAATTACAGTTCAAGGATGGGAAATCCAAAATCATTAATAGATATGGCTTGGAGATTGCAACCGATACACAGGCAAAAGGTAATATATTTCATTTTAACTCTAATGAGAAGACATGTTTGATTACACAGATTGATGAGAGTTGGCTATGGCATAAAAGGTTGCACGTCATGTGAATTTTGACTGCATTGTGAAGATCAGTTCAACTAAGGCAGATAGGGATATACCTAAGATTATGAAGCCCTATAATCCAGTATGTAAAGAATGTCAAATGGGCAAACAGGTCAAAACCTCTTTTAGAAGTATACAAGATAAATCAAATGATGTTATTGATCTTATTCATACTAATTTGTGTGGCCCTACTAGAATTAAAAGTTTTCAAGGTGATAGATATTTTATGCTAATCATTGATGATTATTCCAGAATGATGTGGGTCACTTTTTTGAGAGAAAAATCTGGACCATTTGAGAATTTAAAAATCTTTAAGGCTAAAGTAGAAACTGAGACAGGATTGAAGATTAAATGTTTGAGATCAGATCATGGTGGTGAATTCACATCCGGTGAGTTTAATAACTTTTGTGACAAGCATGGTATAAGAAGACAATTTTCTGCTCCCCGAACACCTTAGCAGAATGGAGTTGTGGAAAAGATGAACAAAACTATCTTGGATGTTGCTAGAACAATGATGATGGAAGCTAGTCTACCTCATATCTACTGGAGAGAAGCAGTGAGTACAATGGTTTATACATTCAACAGAGTACATATCAAAGGAGAAACTGGTAAGACAGCTTATGAAT
Source organism: Cryptomeria japonica (assembly GCF_030272615.1). Taxonomy (NCBI): domain Eukaryota; kingdom Viridiplantae; phylum Streptophyta; class Pinopsida; order Cupressales; family Cupressaceae; genus Cryptomeria; species Cryptomeria japonica. Next base: position 571,332,432 of record NC_081405.1, read on the forward strand.
TATGGTTTGGCAATACACCTATAGTTAAGTATTTCCAAAATTTTGGTAGTAAATGTTATGTCAGGAGAGATGATATTTTTAAGAAATTTGATCCTAGATATGATGAAGGAATATTTCTTGGTTATTCTAATGAAAGAAAAGCATATATATGTTATAACAAGAGATTGTAGAGAATTGTGGAGAGTGTTAATGTCAAAGTAGATGAGCTAAACAAAAATCAAATCAAAGTTTATGAGAAGGAACCAGAAGTGGAAATGATTATATCTGAACTAGTGGCACCTTGATCGGAGTAGAGAGTTGAACCAGTTACTCCGGCAACATCAAAGAATTCTACAGTAACTAAAGAACAGGGAAGAGGAACAGAAAGTCAGAAGACTCCTAGGTATGTAAGATTGAATCATTCTAAAGATCAAATCATTGGGGATAAGAGAAATGGAGTGATGAAAAGAAGAAGATTAGCAAGTAATGAGTTATGTTTAATTTCACAAGTTGAACCGGTATCAGTAATTGAGGCATGTAAAGATGAACATTGGTTGAAAGCTATTGAAGAAGAATTAGATCAAATTGAGAAAAATAACACATGGACCTTGGTTCCCTGGCCTAAAAATAAAAATGTTATTGGAACTAAATGGGTTTTTAGGAATAAATTGAATGAGGATGGTCAAGTTATAAGGAATAAGGCTAGATTGGTTTGTAAAGGATATTCTCATAAGGAAGGAATTGATTATGGAGAAACTTTTGCACCTATAGCTAGGATTGAAGCTGTAATATTATTTCTTGCCTATGCTGCTTATAAAAACTACAAGGTTTATCAAATGGATGTTAAATGCACATTTTTGAATGGGAATCTTGATGAGGAAGCTTATATTGAGTAGCCTGATGGTTTTTTCACTATCAGATGATACAAATATGGTTTGCAGGTTAAGGAAATCTTTATGTGGATTGAAACAAGCATCTAGAGCTTGGTATGTAAGGTTGGATAAATATATTTTGAAGCTTGGTTTTACTAAGGGCAGTGCTGACAGTAATTTATATTATAAGATCACTGATGATGATATATTGATTATTGAAGTATTTATTGATGACATTATTTTTGGAGGTGAAGATAAGTTATGCATAGAATTTTCTAAAAATATGGAGAAAGAATTTGAGATGTCTATGATTGGTGAGATGAAATTTTTATTAGGTTTGCAGATTACTCAGACTAACAAAGGTTTTTTTATCTGTCAAACTAAATATGTTAAGAAATTGTTGAAGAAATTTGGTATGGGAGATTCTAAACTGGTAAGTACTCCTATGGTTACAAGTGAGAAATTGACAAGAAAAGATGTTTCTGCACCGATAAATCCTACAAGATACAAATCTTTGATTAGAGGTCTTCTTTATTTGACTCAGACAGGCCTGACATTATGAATGTTGTTTGTATTGTTTCAAGATTTTAGAGTGATCCTAGAGAAAATCATGAGATGGTGGTGAAAAGGATTTTTAGATACTTGCAAGGTACATCAGAATATGGCTTGTGGTACCCTAAGGATGATAACTTTACTCTATGTTCATATACAGATGTTGACTGGGCTAGAGATGTGGATGAACAGAAAAGTACTTCCGGTGGAGCTTTCTTTCTTGGAAAGAAGTTGGTTTCATGGATCAGCAAGAAACAGTCATGTACTTCTTTATCTACTACCGAAGCTGAGTATGTTATTGTTGCTACTAACTGTACACAAGTTTTATGGATGAAGCAAATGTTGAAGGATATAAAGGTAGATTGTGATGCACCGGTAGTTATTCACTGTGATAACTCTGCTGCTATTGATATATCAAAGAATCTAGTATTTCATTCTAAAACAAAGCACATATCTATCAAGTATAACATTTTGAAGGAGAAGGTGGAAGAAAATGAAGTTAGACTGGTTTATGTGAACACTAAAGAGAAGATTGCAGATATTTTCACTAAACCTTTGTCCAAGGAATCATTTGAGTAACTGAGAGACAGATTGAGATTTTTTACCCCTTTGGTAGAGACTTGATTGATGCGGTTTGGCATCAGTCCAGCATGCACTATCAAAGATACTATTCATTCTGGCACTGATGTGGGATGCTACTACTCAGGGGGAGTATTTAGCTTTGTGATTTAGAGGCTTATCTTTTTACTTTGATATTTCTGTCAGATTTTCGGCATTGATGTCAAAGGGGGAGTAATATTGATGTGAAAAAGAAAAAGAAAGGGGGACAGATATTGATAAAGAAGAAGAAATTTAGAGCTTTACAGAGATATTATTTACAGGGGGAGATATTGATATTCAGAGCTATTTATGGGAGATTGTTGGTTGTCTTCCATTGGGGGAGACTTGTTTAACATTTCTTGGTACTTAGATGTTTTTCACATCTAGTGTTGCCATCAATGCCAAAGGGGGAGATTGTTGGCCATTTGGTGGAATTGATTATGTGTTGCATTGATGTTTTGTCATTGATGCCAACACTAGTTGTTTGGATCTTTACCAACACCCTTCTGGTCCTGGTAGGTTGAGTGGTTTTTGGTTAACTTGGATATAACATGATCTGGTAGGCTCTGATATAATATAGTGATGGAATTGACTTGTTCATGATACTCATACTCATACTTGGTCAGTTGGTTTTTTTTCTAGTGATCGGTTGATATCCTGCTTGCTTAGAAGATTGGTTTCTACTTTTGGCGAGGGTTTCACCGGTAGAGATTTTGGTGGAGATCTTTGATGAATTGCATAAGCAGTGTTGGTGCAGCTTCTGATGGAGTTTCAGGATGTTGTTGGTGATCATGTTTGAGACTTGGCGGATGGAGATCATTGTTGAAGTGTGTGGACCTATACTTGGTCCCGGTTGATCTAGGTTATGGACCGTCTTTTATGTAACGTGTGGATAGGACCTATTGATGTATTTTCAGGATGTCTTATGTGTTGATAATATTTGTTTCGTCTAAGGTCAGCATGGTTTGTAATTATGTAATCAGTTTATTGTCTGGTGGCCGACCTAATTGTTTATGGTTGAGGGTTTGTATAAATAGATGTAAGATCTCATTGTAGATCATCATGGTGAGGTCATGATCAAGGAATGCAATGTGTGAATAATGTAATATCATTCAGGCAGAGGATTTGGTCGATCATTGGAGATGGAATTGTGTTTATGTAAGAGAATTTAGTCCTCCGGTATTGAGCTTAACCAGAACTGTACTCAGGCATAGGAGATACTATCTTTTGTAGTTCAACACTTGTTCGGATTGCAGTCTGGATTTATATATAGTCAATGAGGCTCCTTTTGTGATGAGCAGTGTGTTCTAGGTTGTTGGCCTTCCTACAAGTGTAGGCCCCTTCGTTGTAATTCATATACTTACTGCAAAAAGTATTATCTGACTATGGGTAGTCTTCCCACTATGGTTTTTCCCTTTACCAAGTTTTCCACGTACAAATCTTGGTGTTATGTGGATGGCTTTTATTCTGTGATTATTGTTTATGCTTAATTGGTTTATCTGCTATTCTGGTATTAATGTTTTGGGTTCTGGTATTAAAGTTTAAATTGCTAATGGTTCATGTAATCTGTGACAACTGAATCACCCCCCCCTCTCAGTTGTCTTTCAGTTATTTGAACTGTCTAACATATATATCATTTTTCACTAACTCACATCTCTTAAATTCTTTTCCATCTTTAACCCCATATGTCACTATCTTGTACTTTTCAGAAGATACTAGTTTCTTACCAATTTTAAGTGTGCTATCCAAATGTAGACATCTTGGTGAATGTTGCAAACCACCACATGTAGCACAAGAACCTTTCAAACACATCATCTTATAATAAATGCAACCATCATCTCTTTTACCTAACACGCTTGAAATAAATTCTCTTGGTGACTTAGGAGGTGGTTGTATATTGCATTCCTTCAAAAAATTGTTAGTGTGCAAAGTACAACATATATGATGATAAATATCATGGTGCATGGAAAATTCAATATGCATCCTACAACACGTAGTGCATACATGATTAATCTTAACATAAAAAGGTTTTGTCATTTCAAAAAATCTTTGATTAATTCTTATTTGAGGAAACTTTTGAAGGAATCTTTCATAAAATTTTGTTTAAGTCATATCCAAATAGTGTTTGCCATGTGGCTCACGATTTTTTGATCCAATTCACCTTCTAACAACATCTCTTTGGTTAGGAGAAACTATTGTATTGTCGTGCCAAAAAGTTTCAATTAATGTGCTTAGTGCATCAACAAGAACCTTGTCTTTGCATGGTAGTCTACCCGAGAATGCCCAAAGAGAATTATTGTTAGGATCCTCTATTTTCTCCTGCCTATCTAATGCTTTATGTAATGTTATTCTACTTATGTTTAATGACTTACTTGTTTTTCTTATCAAATGATCTTTTTTAATTTTCTTGCTCATTATGGCTGATGTAATAACATGTCAAGTAACATTAGAATCTTTAGTACAAGATTTTGAACCAATAGCTTGATATGCATCAAATAGATTTCTCACAATAGTTCTTTATCTATTACTTTCGGATGATCATAGGCCTAGAATTTTCATTTTCTCTCTAAATTTCAAATTTTTAATCATTTCAACAATTAATTAGCATCTTGTAGTTTGATTTCAGGTTTCAAAATAGGTTTACCATAATATTTTTACCATTCTCCTACAAGTTCGTTCGTTCATTTTATCGGGCATTGGCTTCAAAATATTCTCATCAATGTCAATTAGATACTTTGGTTTCCTATGAATGATTTTAGGAGGTGTTAACATTGGTGTATTGCATGCACTAAGTACATTCATCGTACCAAATACAGTCAGTGCATGTTCATCATTTAATTGAATATTCAATGTGGTATCTTCTTCAATTACATTAGGTTCGTACGGTAAATCAAATGTTGTTGGTGCATCTTCATCGTTTGTTTGATTATTCATTGTGATCTCTTCTTCAATTACATTATGTTCATTTGGTAAATTGAATTGAGATGTGGAGGATGACATACCTTCTTGTCCCATTGTTCTTATGTCACATAATTTCTTCATACGTTTCCTTTGTCTTTCCTTTTTATCCTCTCATTATTCCACCATTCCTCGCTTGTTCTTTCCCATCATTAATACTGAATGTCCTAAATAGAATCATATCATATATATATGATGAATAATGATGAACAGTTAGTACCAAACTAGTACTGAGAGGGGGGAGTGAATCAGTACAAACAAAAACTTTCTCCACAACTCAAACAACAGAGATTGCACTAACCGGTAAGCAGCATTGCCGATCTAAGTAAGGACATTATCGGTAAAACACAGTGAGACTGTAAAAAACACAAATTGGTAACACCTAGATCAATTAAAGACCTAATACCTTATCACAACTTCACCCAAATGCTTAAGAAAGTAATACATCAGAAATACTTATGACCGTTGAATCAACTTGCATTGCCACTTAACATAAAACACTAAACCGTCACATGAAAAGAATCACACATGACACACTGATTTTTCACGTGGAAACCCAACTGGGAAAAACCATGGTGGGGATGAATACCCACAAGCTATTCTTTGAACTCTTCCAAAAGTACATTCAGAGCTAATTTCTGATGGCCGTTTGTCAGATTTTCGATGAATTTTCGTCAGAGTGTCGAGAAAATCCACCTTCGAAAACTCAACATCGGATTGGTCGATGATGCCATGCCCATCGGAAATTTGACAATCCAATGGACTCTGCCGACAGTCAAAGAAGTCATAGGTCGAAAGCTTGGTATTCGTCGTAATTCTGACGATGATCATTTTAATAAAAAAATAATAATTATCATCAATATAAAAGAGCCATCGAAGGAAGGAAATGCCAAAAGGACTCATCGAAGATAACAACTTCATTGACAAAAGATATCGAAGAAAGTAGAGAGGATCTTCATCGACAGGAAAAGTTCTCGAGGAAATAATACTATCGGTACAACATAAAAGGGACCCACCGAAAGGAGCGTTTTCATTGAAAGAATAATATTGATTAGACAAAAAGAAGCTACATCGAGAAAAGATATCGATGAGGATATAGGTGTTGAGGAGGTTAAACTTCATTGACAAAAGATATCAAAGAAAGCAGAGAGGGTCTTCATTAACAGGAAAAGTTCTTGAGGAAATAATACTATCGGTGCAACATAAAAAGGGCCCACCAAAAGGAGCGTTTTCATCGAAATAATAATATCGATCAAACAAAAGGAAGCTACATCGATAAAAGATATCGATGAGGATATAGGTTTCAAGGAGGTTAAAAGGCATGTTCTCGATATGTGTGGTTTTGCCGATGTAACTTTATCAGTGAAGAATGATAAGGGAAAATAAAGAAAAGCTTCGGTGAGATAATAGACTCATTCATCGACGTGGCATAGTGATATCGATGAAAGAAGTATTTCAATGGAAAAATAAAGGAGGACACCAAAGCCCAAGGTTTCTTTGACATAAGACCCAATGGATATCAGATATGTTTCAATGAGGAGACAGCCATACTGATCGAATACAATATTTCAATGAAGGGAAAAAATGCTTGATCGAAGTAATATTCGAAACAAAAGTATTGTCGATAGAAACAAAGAGATCGATGGACTAAAGAAACAAATGATCGAAAGACATATCCTCATCGAAATGATTATTGATTGCCGCAAAAATAATAAGAAAATCCCAGGGAAGGTCACATCGCCACTAAATTCAAACGTGTGCCCGAGTGACCATTGTCCAAAGTACCATTACTAACTGATTAAATACACCATAAGTAGTGGATCAACCATCAAAGGGCACAGCATTAAGGAATTCACAGGCGATGAACTAAAAGCAGGAATTGGGCGAATTCACAAATAAAGCTCAGTAATTCCAAGAAAGTTGTTTGCACACAATCCTCTTTTTCAAAATTCAAATGGAATCATCATCTAAAACTAATAAGACCAGAAAGGGAAAAGAACCTATCGCTACAGAAGAAAAACCTAAAAGACAGAAAAGGGAAGGGCGTTCTTTGGCCCAGGACCTGATTGACCAGTGCCCATCATCCAGTTTGAGGTCCAAGAAGATTAGAGCTAATGAGGAAGGCCTGGAGGACTGGTTTGAGGATCTTGGAGACATATGGACAGAGTTGAGAGGGTATGAATTATTCATATATGCGTACAATAGAAGAGTTGCCCCTCAACCTATCAACAATTTATGGTGATTGAACTTAGGAAGGTTAGCTGTGGCTAATGTATTTGTGAATGTGGAGCTCATGAAGGCATTGGCAAACAATTATGACCCTAAAACCAGGACCATGTATAACTACATGGGTGAGCCAATTCTTGCAATCACAAAGGAGGTTATTGACACCATGTTCAAGATGGATTGGGGATTTGAAGAATTGATTGACCTCAAGAAGTTAACAAGTGAATATTTTAACCTAGAGCATATTTACAAAACGTGGAGACTCCCTATACATAGACCTAGGAATGCAGGGTCCTTAGTGCCACTAGGTCAGGATGATAAAGCTCCCTATGATGTCAACTCTTTCCATCCATATTTTGAGTATACCTATTACTGTGTTGCCCAAGTGCTAGCGATAAAATCCCATCCTTTGATGGATATTGCAGCCATGGTCATTTGTGCTGATTTGCAGTCTAAGGACCCCTGCTTCTTTGATTTTTCTTCTTATTTGGTTGAGGTTTTGAAACATGGGTTAGAAAAGTTAAAGGGGGATGTCATCAATGTTCATTTCAAGTAGTATTCCTTACTTATGCATATGCTATTGTATGTGGGCCAAGATGAAGGGTTATGGCCAAAAGAGTTATATGTCAGGACATATTGCAATGCTGGAATGAGAAAACCAGTGCAACTATGGGTTTCTTCATGGGAGCAGAGGTATGTGAATAATCAATATTGGCATTTTGAGGAGTTCTTTGTCAAGACATTATATAGACTATTGGGATGCCTATCCGATCATGCCCTTGCACCAAAGGTTCAAATATTCCTAAGACCAAAAGATTTTGTTGAAGATCCCTCAATTGAACACAATTGGGGAGATTGGTATTGTTTTTTAGACTGCACACAAGTCAGGGTATATGGGTTTGAAGGGAGACCATACTTACTACCACTTACAGTCCCTAACAGAGTGGCTTGTCTGGAAATTGTGAGGCAACTGTCAATAGTGAGTACAGAACATCTGACAAGCCATGGAAAACAATCAATTGTACCTAGGTTGTTAATATTTTCAGATTTTATTGTGAAAAATTCAAAGAGTTATGGCCTGCTGCAGACAAAATTGGATTATTATGGCATGGCTATGGGGGATCCAAGGCCCAATTTTGATCCAGAAGGATACATAAGGATAGCCCGGTCATCACAAAAGCTGAAGGCTGGAGAGCATAAATCTTACCTACCGGATGACCTCATTAAGAACATTGGCAGAGAAGAGGCCAGAGTGAAGCGAATAAAGTTTGAGAAAGCAATGCAGACTTATAAATGGAAGATTTATAGAAGGAAAATGGATGAGAACATGCTACAAAAGATTGAAGACCCCTTGGAGTTGGCCAACAAACTTGTGGAGAATGAATTGGAAATACTTGAGGGAGTTCTGCCTCATGTTTTTAGGGATTACATTGATACTATTAGGAATACAAAGCCTTTGTCTCATATGTCTCCTTCTTCCACATCTAGCATCGTTCCATTCACTCCTTGAGAGGATTACCCCCTGGTTATGCAGAGGATACACCGATAGACTTGGCAACAGGACAACTGAATGTCCGAGAAGTGGCTAACATTAGATTCCTGGAGCATGAGGATTTCATTGTTGATAGTGACTTCATTGCTTCCAAGGAGTTCACCAGATTCCTCTATCAACATAAAGGATCTCAAATTAGGAATAACATGAGAAATAGTGAAGAAGAGAAACAGCTTCAAAAGTTACAAGAGGAGATGGATCTTGTGATGAGAGAAATGACACCTGAGAAGGGAAGACAGTTCATTAAGGAAGCTGGTGTGCTATTATACTCTGGATAGGACATGAACTCTGCCTTGTTGTTTGATGGATTCCTCAAGAAATAGGACCCAAGTAGGCAAATGATGCCAAAAGAGATTGATAAACTCTTTAGAGGATCAGGTATGATCCAGATTAGAAGGTTCTTCTACAGTGGGCTATCTATCCCAAAGATAAACGACCTATATTGGTTGATACAAAAGAGACTTTTGGACATTTGATGGTGCAGAAGGTTGGAAAGAATAACCCTAGAACAACTGCCAAACTAAATTTGGATGTCGCTAAATCGAACCAAGATCAGATAGAGTTTTTGGTCCAAGAAAATTGTACATAGAAAAGCCTATATGAGAAAACTGATGAAGAAAAATAGAGGCTGCAAGCAAGATTGCTTCAAATTGATACAGGTACCAGTCAAATAGGGATGACATACGGTGTTGACAGAGATGCCATGGATGCCTTGACAGATGCTATGTATTGGAGGAACAGGGCCGAAAAGACATCTCGGCAACTAAAAAAGGAATAGCAAAAGATGGATAAGTTAGTTCTCGAGGTCATTGACCATAGATTCAAAAGTATGATGCAAGTAGCAGAAATCTATTGGAAGACATACACTGGAACAATCAAAGCTGTGAAAGAGCATGGAAGGCTCAGGTCTCGTTTGGAAGGCTTGATGAATGACAATAGTCTGATGAATCCAGGTGAGAAAATTGAAGCTGAGGCTCACTTGAAGTCCCATGAAGAATTGGAAAATCAATTAAGGAAAGAGCATCAGAGGTTGGATGATAGGAATACCCCTAGGGTGCCCTCTTTTTACAGTAATGGTGAGTTAGTATCGTTGGAATAGTGGAAACAAGAGTTCAGTGATGAGAAGAATCGAGCAGTAGCAGAGTTGGATCGGGACAAAGATTTGTCACTTTGTGTTAACAATATTCTATCCAATCATTTCCAGATAGAAAGAGACATGAGGACACTAAACAATGACGTTCTAATGTATAAAGATGATAAGTACATTGAACACATAGGAATGTTGAACTTGTTTATCTTCCAGTTTGTTAACAAAAGTGCTAATTAATAGTTATGTGCTGAAAAGCCATGATGCTTGGTGACAATGTATACCCTCATATAAATGAGGGAATTTTTGTAACAATAAGGATCATTAGAGAAGAAGTAGAATATAGCCTCAGGCTTACTATTGTACCATTTTGCGAACATACATAATATAATCAGTCATCTTTCCTTTGTGTATATGTTGTGGATTACTGCATCTTTCTATAGGCAGTTGCTTGTGATATTATCTAAAGGAGATAAGGTTACTTGTGTTCTTCCAGTAAAACTCTATGTTTCATATTGTGGATTTGAATAAAAGATTTACTTGCGAATATAGTTTTGTATATAGTGCGCATGCATATTATCTCAACCATGGTGCACCTACATATGTATATAGTTTTGTTTATAGGTGGAAAGCCTGAGGTTCAATGTCGAACTTGGTTGCTCTGATACCATATGTAATATTCCATTAATTCTATACTTAAAGAAAATCAATTGTGATCTATATTAAGATAAAAAATTGAGCATTTCAAAATAAAACATAACTACTTCAGTTGAAGGAGAAAACTAACTAAATGTTCTTCAACATAATAAGAATCTAACTAATTTATCTAAAAGGAAGGTAATCTTTTAACGATAAAAAACATTGAACAAATATTATTAAGCTAATCAATATGAGAAAGGAATTCAAATGGCAAGTTTCATTTTTGAGGGAAGAGATAAAGGTTCAGAGGTTACTATTATCACTGTTTAAAAAATGGGTATTCTTTTCCATAATTGGCTAAGTCTATGAAATTCTTGGGTCTGGTATGGCCTTGTGACTTCTATTGCTTTGGGTCCTAAAGAGGGTTTAGGGTTTAGGTTTAATCACTTTCAAAATGTCTGAGAAAAAACCCTTATAATTCTATTTCCGTGTTACTTTATTCACATAAGTAATGGGTCCTTTTGTCATGCAAAGTGTTCCCCCCATTGTTTTTTACCTAGGCAGTCCTTTTAAATGTTTTAATTTTTATTCGCCTTTAAATTTCCTTTTCTAATGACTGTCAAGCCTTGTAGTTGTCATGCAACTCTCAGTCAATCGGATGGCCCTCGTGGATTCACGAACTCAACATGCCCGAAAGTTACCTATTGTGTAGTAGTGAAAAGGTTTGGTGGCACCCAGCGATAAGGACTTCTTTCTTGGCTAAAAGCATTCTATCGAAGTATCTAAGATTCAAATAGTATCAATGAGACCCAGCGATGTCTCATCGATATAAAAGGGGCATCGACGAAAGCAAACGTTGATGAACTTCAGAAAGGACTCATCGAAGACAGTAACTCCATCGATAAAAGATATCGAGGAAAGTGGAGATGGTTCTCATCGACAAGAAAAGGTCTTCAAGGATATAACACTATCGGTGCAAAAAGACTCACCGAAAGGGATGATCCCACCAACAAAAGGTATCGAAGAAAGTAGAGGTGGCAAGATAAAGAATATTCACCGAAAGAAGCATTCTCATCGAAAAAGTGATATCGATAAAATAGAAGAAAGCTACATCAATGAATGATATCGATAAGGATATGAGTTTCGATGGGAGAACAAAAGAAGTCACTGAAGTCCAAAGTCTCTTCGACATGAAACCCGACAGACAGCAAAAAGATTTCGATGAGAATGAGTTTCGAGGAGACTAAAAGGCATGTCTCCAATACACATGGTTTCATCAATAGAAGCCATCTCTCTTTGGAAGAAATCATCATTTTCATTGATACCGTAATAACCCATAAGTTATCGAACAAGTCTAAAAGCATTCTATCAACGTATCTAAGATTTCAATAGTATCGATGAGACCCAGCGATGTCTCATCGATATAAAAAGGGCATCGAAGAAAGAAAACGCCGATGAACTTCAGAAAGGACTCATCGAAGACAGTAACTCCATCAATAAAAGATATCGAGGAAAGTGGAGATGGTTCTCATCGACAAGAAAAGGTCTTCGAGGATATAACACTATCGGTGCAAAAAGACTCATCGAAAGTGATGGTCCTATTATCACTATTTTAAAAATGGATGTTCTCAGTCCATAAATGGCTAGGTTTTTTGAAAATTTTGTGTCTGGTATGCCTGTGTTCTTTCAATTTGTTTCAAATCCTAAGGGGTTTAGGGTTTAGGTTTTAAGTTGCTTCAATACCTGAGAAAAGCCCTTTTGGTTTCTAATTTGGCATTACTTTCTTCACTTAAGCGATGGGTCCATTTATCATAAAAGTGTTCTCCCCTTGTCATTTACCTAGGTGGTCCCTTTAAATATTTTATTCTTGTTCACTTTTAATCTACCTTTTCTAATGTCCGTCGAGCCTTATAAGTATCATGCGATTTTCTGTTGATCGGATGGCCCACATTGATTCGCGACCAAAAAGTGCTTGAAACTTAGTTTCTGTGAAGTAGTGAAAGGCAAAGGTGGACCTGGCATATAGGTTTGGACCAAAGCTAAACATCAATCAAGTTTCATCTAATCGAACAGACAGTGTGGTTTCGTGAGATCAAGCTGAACGTGTTTTAACCTTCACGAAGTGGCGAAAGGGTTTGGCAGGTCCCAGAGATAAGCGGTCTTCTTTGGTTAAAGAATGATCAGGTTGGAAAAAGATCAATGGCTCACATTGATTCATGGCCGCAAGCCAAATGAAGTATAATGTTCATGAAGTCGCGAAAGACAGGTGGAATTCACATGGAGGTGTGATGTGGCATAATAGCTACCACTTTTTGTAGAGCTTGATAGCGATGTGTCGAATGCCACGTGGCTCTAAAAGTGGTTGAGGGCCTGCCTAAGGTGTAACCAACAGTTATGTGGGAATAGTAAAAGGGAACATGTGGTGGATTAAGGGTGGAAACAAAAGGAGTTTCCAGGGCTAATAGTCGACTGCCATGTGGCATTTATTAACTAAAGAACAAGTGGGGTAAGTAATTCCCGGGTAAAGGGCCCACTTAAAAGGCATTCATCTCAAGATTGATCCAACGCTTCTCATTGTTTCATGGCCCTAAGATGCCCGCAGCTTAACCTCAGTGAAATGGCAAAAACCGTTAGCCATCAAGATGAGGCACGATTAATTAAAAGGATCGACGGTCCCGGTTGGAGTTAAAGGCTGGGTGATTTGAGTTTGATCTAATGCTTGGCACGACCTCATGAAACAAAAGTGAACGACTATTAAAGTCTGCTAAGTGGTGAAAAGGAGGTAGGGCCCGACACTAAAGCAAAGAGATCAAATGGAGATAAAGGTGATGCAAGTTCTCATGATCCAATGATCAACGTTGTTTCGCGAAAGAAAAGAGAACGGGTTTTATGTTCTGCGAAATAGAGAAAGAGCGAAACAGAGGAAAGACTTAGAGGAATTATGACCCATTGGAGCCAGTTTTGAATTTGATTTGGTGAATTCAATTCTGAAAAGAAAGCCAAAGCATGCGGAGTTAATTTCTAAAACTTAAATGCCAACTTGTCCTTTTTGAGTCCGCATCAACTTGATTGCTAAGTATTGTTTCATCGAAGTTTGTTGTAGGGCGAATTGTTGTAGAGCGATTTTCTTCAGGCGAATAATTAGGTTTCTTGTGCTTTTCTTGATAACTCTTGGTTTGTTCTCAAATACTGTTGTGTGAATTACTTCATTAGAGGTATGTGTTAGTTGCTAGTGGTATAATTGTTTGACCAGAATGGCACCTAGAAGAGAATTGATAGGGAAGGTGAATTACCAAGATCGAAATATCTATGATGATTTTTTAGAGCAATTAACCATGTCCACCAATGTTGGGGCTAAGGCCAAAGAGCTAGTACCTAAGAACCCTCATCTAAAAATTGGAGATGGCCTTTATGATAAGGGTAATTGGTTGAGGGACCCTGAAATAGGATTGTCAGGCTTAGGACTCTTCAAAGTTGGTTTTGGGCAGAGGAATTCCTCAGCTCCTTTGAATGGCATATGGGAGCAAGATGTAGGAAAGCTTGTGGTCCCAGGTGTTTTTATGGATGTAGATCCATTAGCCCTGATTGCACAGAATTATGACTCTGTGGCAAGATGCATCAGGAACATAAAGGGATCAGTCTTGATTGAGATAAATGAAGATGAATTCAGGAAAGTGTTTAAACTTAGTGAGTCCTCCAATTTGTTAGAACCTATTGACTTTGAGTCATTAGCCCAGGTTTACAACACACAAAGGGGTCATCTTAGAAGTGGCCCATTGAAAGAATTCTTCGTAAAGATAGGGGGGTTAACAGTTGTAGGCCCCAGCACAATGGAACCATTCTCTCTCACCCTATTCACTCTGAGAGCTAAGGGTATGTATTGGGAATTATGCTAGATTTTTGGAGAGGATGCTGAAAAGAATATGCCAACCCATTATATGTTAATGATTGCACAAATTCTAAACCCCTCCCTAGCAATAACATTTGATTATGCCTGATACCTTGCTGATGCAATTCATAAAGGGCTAGTAGGAATCAAAAATGGTAAGGTGGATAGGCCATTTGGATGGTACTCCAAGTTTAAAATATGTTTCTTTTCAAAGGGGCTGATTATTTTGGAAAGGAGATGGACCTGATTAATGTCAAGGATAAAGAGGAGATGCCAGTGCAATTATGGAGTACTATTCTATCTTGGGATAGAGAAGATGAAAGTTATTTAAAGTTTGATAGATGCTTTGCATCAAAAATTAGGATTCTTCTATGCAGAGAAAACCCTAGAATTCCTAAGGCTCTTTTGGAGTTTCTCAGACCAAAGGAGTTTGCAGAGGATATCAAGATTGTGCACAATTGGGGAGACATATATTTGTACCCTGTGTCTACTATTTTTAGAGTGTTTGGATTTAGAGGCACCCCCTTTTTACTACCCTATCAGGTCCCATTGAAGATAGGGATTGCAGAAGTCCTGAGACAAATTGGGGGAGTACAAGAAGCAGAGCTAACCAATAGAGGTAAAGGGACTATTTTCCCAACTATTACCGTGGCTCACCATTTTGTGATCACTAAGGGTGGATGGAGATTTTTTTAAGAATTCTTTAAGCCATATAGGCTGTCTATTATAGTGTAAAGATCTACAGACCCCGAGGATTTTTTCAATGGTATATTTAGAAAAAGAGCAGTGTGCAGAGGTAGGCCACATCAATTTTAGTTCGCAGAAGATCTGATTAGAAATGAATTCAGCTTAGATGAGCAAGAACTGAGGAAGGAGAAGTGGGTGCCATAAAAGAAAGCCCTTGATTTTATCCATCAATTTGACACTGGCTATGACCCCCTTTCTAGCTTCAATCCATTTGAGGAGAAAATAAAATTCCTGATTCTTTATTTTGAAGATCTCATGCAGACCTTAAAAGAAAAGAGGGAGGCCATAATGGAAAATGATCCTGATAAGGCTAAGATGGTATTGGCTAAGCCTTCTTTTGCTAGAGATATCCCACCTGGTGACTAAGTAATGCACAAAAGGTCAAAGTACACTGTGATAATGCCAGTGACAGGTGAGCCTTCCACTTCAAAAGGGAAGAGGAAAATTGAAGATGTCATTGACATCCAGGATTCCCCTATGAAGCAAAGAGTGGGAAAGGAAATTGAAATTGATGAGCCTCAATATTCTCCATCTCAGTCTCCTATCCACATTGGAGATGAACAAGCTATGGCTGAACAATTATTGCAGTTAGGGAGTCTCAGTGAGATTTCCTATACCTATGAGGAGACCCAAGAGGGGATGCTCGAAGAGCCACCTAATGCTAAAATGGATTTGACTGATGGTGAGTTAAAGAGCCAAGAAATGGACCTTACTATTAAGCAAGCTAGTGAAGAATTCCTAGCTGACAGTAATTTTGTCACATCATGAGCTTTTATATAGTTTCTATAGAAGCAAAATATTGATCAATTCAAGACTAGATGTGAATAGAGGAAAAGTGAACAGCCTCTTAAAAATACAACTTAGGTAGAAGAAGAGGTTAAGCAAGAAATGATGGAGGAGTTCAAAGCAATCACCCCTGAGAAAGGAAGAGAAATGGTAGCAAAGGCTGGTGTGTTGATTCTCCCTGAATGGGATATAGATGATGCCTTAGTGCTTGATGCAGTGAGGAAAGAAACAAAGCCTATGGAAGGAGTGACATTCAGCAAGGATAATGTTGCTCTTGTCGTGTGGTCTTTAAAGAAGGATGAAAACAAAAGAAGGAAGGATGCATCAGATTCTAGCCTCTTAGGAGGCATGATAGTTAAAAGAGTCCAAGACACAAGGGTAGTGGAAGCTACAAGCACAGTCCTAGAGACTGCAAAATTCAGTGTTGCGGTGGCAGAGAAAGAGGCACAAGAAAAGGCTAATCTCCAATTGAAGTTGGAGACTATTTTAAAAGCTTACAATGATGCTAAAGAAGGAATAGCCAACATAGACAGCATAATTGCTAGACTCCAAAGTCAACTGGCAGGTCAATATCATCTCGGTGAATCTTCTACACTCATGATAGCCTCCTCTTCAGCAAGAACCCCTCCTACTAGTCCCATCATTGAATATCCCCCTTCTCCTATGCCTTCTAGTTCCCAATTACCTGAAAATGTCCAACATGAGTTGGAAAAATTGAAACAAGCTCAGACATTGTATACAAACAAATATGAGGAGAAGGTGAAAGCCACCATCTTGAAGTTTGCTGACTCAGTCAAAACCTCCAATGTATACATAAATATGAAGAGGATTCTTGAGATTTTGATCAAATTTAGAGAAGAAGAAGCCACTTTGGAACCAATCCTGAATAAGTGGGTGCCTAGAGGTAAAGAGTTAGAGCTCATGTGTTCTTCTCATGCAGATGCAAAAGAGAATGACAATCTAATGTCCACATGTGAGTTTATAAAAGAGATGAATATTCTTTCGGTGGAAGGAGTAGGTATAAAACAAAAAGACCAACTTTATAGGAAAGAATATTCAAATCATAAATTTGAAATGTTTCCAGGAGGTTTCATTGGTCCTGTCCAGCTAAAGGAAGAGAAGACTTGGTTAAATGAGGTGGACCACAATTTGTCCCTAAGGATCAATCAGATTATTAGTACTGATGACACATCCTTATTTGTCCAAACAATTGAGGAAATTGAAAAAGTGAAATCTCATTATGGTTTCATAGAAACAGAGATTGGGCATGTACGAGTCACTTGGAAGCGGCTAGAAGATATGAAACAAAAGATTTCTAGTTTTACTTGGCCTAGTGATGATGTATATCAGGAGTGGAAAGATAAGTATATGGGACAAAAAGAAGATGCTCGGGAGCAGTTACAGGAGGTTGCAACAGAACAACAAGCAAAGGAAGCTGCAAATACTGAAAAGGACTTATAACCGCTTCTTAAAAATGACCAATTGTTTGTAACAAACTTTCTTTTGAAGAGTCCAAAGCTTGCCTGCATCCATACTATTATAAATTGATATCAGGACTCCTAAAAAAATGATCACAAGTAATTGTAAGAAAACGCTGCAGAAATTTATCTGAGCTTTTTTCTAGTCTTATGGAGAATACTCTGAGTTTTGTAATATTTTCTCAAAATTAATATCAATATATAGACTATCAACTTTCGAGCCTAAATTTTGTGTTGTCTTCTGGTCTACTTGCAAATATTTACTATTTTCAATATGAGTAATTTAGGGTTATCCATTTGAGTATGGATTGTAAGGCAATCTTAAATAGAGGCGTTTCTTAGGTTTTCTTTCCAGGAGGGAAATTAAATATGCATGAAGCATTTCTATCAGTAAATTACTTTTGGGAGATTTTGAATTTGATGAATGCAGTCTAGTTTGATAAGGGTAAATTCTTATGTATGTCAGGCATATGTGGGGTTTTATAGAAGCCAAGGTGATGGGATGTGTGGAGATATTTGATTGTGGGAGTATTGTTTAAACTTAGATGACTCTGTGGCCTGGATAAGGCACTGGTATGCATAGAAGAAACATCTAGTTCTATTAAGGCACAAGCATCAAAGTCAGAGGTTATGACAAGTAGTGAAAAACATCAAGACAAAAAGTTTAGTCTCAAGCATTAGGAGTTGTAATAAAAAAACTTACAAGGATGAGGCATATTCATAACTTTTGCAATCCCACCTTGGATATCAACACTAGAAGCAACTCATATCTGTTGGACCCTGCAATTACAATTCAATATACATTATTCAATAAGATTAACTGTGCAACATAATGAAATATTGAAAAGTGTGTTACCTTGTTGAGCTTTGCTTGGTTTCGAGAATAGTTTAATATTCTCTACTTAACAGGGCCAACCACGTGAAGGTGGAAGCTCATTTGGCCCCTCCCCCACCCCTAAAATCACTCTAAATTCCTTGTTAACATCTTATAACATTCATTCATTAATTCTTTCTACCATTAATAAAATATAGCATTCATTCATTAATATCACATAACATTCATTAACACATAACATTGATTAACATTAATTAACACGCAACATTCATCAATATTAATTAACACATATCATCCATAACCATTAATTAGCACATAATTACATTCACTAACACATAAAAATCAGTCATTATCAAATAAGTTAGATTACAATCATCTCTTTCTTTGTTTTTTCTTTGAAGCTATGAAAAGACTAAGTGGAACATCGGTGTCTTCATCATTTCCCCCCTCTGCAGATGTTCTGCTAACTGCTAGTGATCTCAATGTATGCCTAGTCCTATACTAAGGATGAGGACACTAAAGTGAAGGGGGGTCCTCTGCAATAACAAAGAAATGGGTTAAATTCAAAAAAAAAATTATTATTGTTACAAGTATTTCATTAATTTAGAGAACATAATTGTTGTGCTCTTTACCTGATGGGGCCACATCATTTTGTGTAGCCTCAACCTCAACATGTTGAACACGAATTGCGATTATATTTGTTTAAAGCAATAACAGTGGTCCTCTTTACCTGAGTGGGGAACATCACGTTCTTGAGGTTGTGTAGCCAGATCATGCTCCACTTGCTCACCACCGACTACATGCTCTAAAATATTAACAAGAAAGGTTACATTAATTACTACTCTAATTACAAATTAAGATGTTTAACTGTATTAATAGCTAAATAAATAAATTTGAATAGAAAATGAATACCTCCACTATTGGGATGCACATCCGGACCTTCATGTGCAGGTGGTGTTTCACAATTAGCAGGCTGCATTCCAATGACATGCACATTGTTATCATTGCTTGCTTATTTAAAACAAATATAGTCACTTTATGTTGGAACTCAACATCAATTAGATTATTGGTAAAGTATTCAATTTGAAACAACTTCCATTTAGCATATTTACCTATGTGACGGATGCACTTGAATGTCGTGTATGCCCACTCAATTCTCATAGTCGATCAGCCACGACTAAATAGCCTTGCTGGTAAGCGATTCTCTTGTCATCTTTTGTGGGCACTCTATTGAATTCAGAGCCTTGCATTTTTGCTTGGTACCGTGAATTTTGCTTGCATTGTTTGAGACAAGTTATTGCCTAGTACGTTTGCAATTTATTAATATTTTGAGACAATATGGGAGTTTACATGAGATACTTACAATTCATACAGCAAGTTTCATGTAACCACCAGAGTCGAGTTTGTGTTGCACGTGCTTTTCTTGCCTTGCCTTGGTTGCCTTTGATGTGTCACTTAGTCTATAAAAAGTTTCAAATATGTTAGATTATATAAATATAAAGAGTAATTAATTAGTACATAATTACATTCTTAATAGTATCTTGTACCTTCTTCTGGCATCTACTGGTGTATCTCCTTTTTTGCTTTCAATTCTCTCCTTGGCATCTAAAATCAGGTCCTTCCACTCCCTCTCTGGAATCATGGGGGGACGCTCGTACTTTAGGTTCCTCTCCAAATGGGTCCTGTATTGGTCCCTCACATACTTTAGATATGTGCCAGCTTTTTCAAGGAGCTTGGTTTTGTCAAAGGTGTCATTTCCAAACCACTCAACCATTTGGTTTGTCAATTTATCTTTTAACCTTTTTTCTTAGTCATTCCACCTTTTAAAGCAAAAACAAACCTGTTAGATTCAGAAATGAACTGAAGCTACATTTATTACACTTCAAGAAATGGATCAAAGGAAAAGTATTCTAGCAATGATATGAAATCAAAAGTGGATAAGGGTTAGTTCACATATGATGTACCACCTTTTACGTATGGTGGGCCCAAATATTTGCAATGCAATGTCACTAAGATGTTTATAGAAAATATCATTGCCTGCAAAAAATTCATGGGATCATTAGTCCAAAAGGAGTGATCATAAAGTAAATTACAATTAGAGTATATATAATAATAATTTTAAAGTACCTGGAACCTTTTGTATCTTTAAGGGAAGCATTTCTTCATTGCTCACCACGAATGTGGCCTGCAATGTTCTCGTACTAGCGATACGAGAAGATCCAGGAAACGATGCTATGTTATTAGCAGTAGTCGCCTGTGGCACATCCTCATGTGCATCCCCTCCTGAAAAAAATGAGTCCACTATGAAATGGCATTAGAATTCAAGAAAGAATGCTTGAAGGGAAATAAACACATGACAAAGGATAGAGAAAAAGAGGGGATCTACCAATAGTGGGCAAGCCAATATGACGTGCACTCGAGGATGTCTGCATACTACGTGTTGCTGACATTGCAGTTGGCAATATAGGTGAGGGTGACCTTTGATGAGGTGGCGTCGGCATTTGCACAGTAACATTGATAGCACCTAAAGAATAATACATTAAATATATCAAACATTAAATATATGAAAAGTGCAAGAATTGTAAACAAGGATGAACCTTTATTTTGAAAATTGACAGTATGAAGTATGATGTTTTTTGGGTACTCAGAGTGATAAGCCAATCAAGTGATAATACAAAAAAATCATCATCACCTGATCCTACAACACCCTGATCGTAGGAACGACTTTCATGAGGGCGGATAAATTGCTGTAAAAACAATACGTACATATTTTAGTTAATGACATAAAAAGAGAATAAAATATAAACCATTATTGAACTTTTGTTATAATTAAAGCTTTCATTACTGCTTACTTGCAAGTTTTCTGCTGTCTTATACAATAATTCCACACTCTATCATATCTCATCAATGGTAGGATGCATGGCTGCCAAAGCAACAATCTCTTTTCTAATTTTTATAAGAGGCATTTTAAAGAATTTCACAAGGTCTGTGGGATCTTCAGGGTCATCATTTCTTAACCCTAATGATTCCACATCCATAGAAAGGTGCTCAGGTACTACAACTCCCTTTCCCTTTCCCCGAACATCCGTCTGTGTCAAGAATATCATTAACAATTACAAAATTAGTATAAATCACTAAAAAAAAGAACATAACAACGTAACAGTTTGCTTCTACCTAATTTGTACAATTACAATGAGGTTTACCTGCTCGGTAGAAGTGTCGCAAGGTACATCTCTATCTGCGATATGTGATGGATCCATGTCAGCCTATGACAAAGAAAAAATATAAAAAACGTTAGCGAAATTACATCATACACAACATGAACAACATGAAATATGTAGACAAAAAGAGTATTAAATATTAAAAAGATGTTGTCATCAAAATCATTGTAAATTTTTTAATTCCTTACCTTTACTTTATGTAGACTATGTAGGATCCTCAACTAAATGGTCACATAAATAGTCACATAGCTAATAAACAATCCAATTTCCATAAATAAACATAGTTTAAAAATTGTCACATAAATAGTCACACTCCCTATCTCCATCTCCATATTAAAAGGTGCATCATGAATTAATTATGTAATGGCATTAGAATTCAAAACAGAATGAATTAATTATGTAAAAAAAATTCTATCAAGAAGTCAATATTAAATAGATAATATACTAATCGCATTCCTCATACATTTCATTCTTCATCATCATGACAATCAAGGTCATCATCGCCATCATCATCATCATCATCATCATCATCATCATCATCATCATCATCATCATCATCATCATCATCATCATCATCATCATCGTTGTCGTCATCATTGTCATCGTCGTCATCGTCGTCATCATCATCATCAACGTCTTTGCCATCATCATCACCATCATCACCATCACCATCATCACCATCACCATCATCATCATCTTCTTCTTCTTCTTCTTCTTCTTCTTCTTCTTGATCTTCTTCATCGTCATTGTGAAACTGTCGATCGTGATCATCATCCACTTCATCTTCTACTTCTTTGGTATCTTCTTCTTTGGTATCTTCTTCTTCCATCACATTATAATTTATCGTCCTTCCTCTTGGATCATGTCTAACAACAAATGACCAACCCAATTTATGTGGAACCTCTGAGTAAAATACTTGCTCACATTGGCTTGGAAGAACATAGGGCTCATCCCCAACTGGTTCAAATGACCATGTATTTAGCATTATAAAACCATTATCATGTTCAGTAATAGTTCTATCAAGATCATTTTTATTCAATCGTAACCTATACCATTTGATGACGAACAAAACTAATTTGAAGGAATTAAAGTCACACTCAAGTATATCATCCAAAATGCCATAGTATCATTTTTGAGACTGTTGAGGATGAATGTCATTTGTCGATGAAATATTTGTCACCTCAAAGACTGCAGTGATGCCAGAATCACAAGTTTTCTTCGTGTCATCCAACTTTTTTATGTGAAATTTATGACCATTGCAGCACATAGCGTTGTGGTGTTTGACCTGCGATATGTCAAACATGTAAAATTTATTGCATTGTGAGTTGATAAACATATGGGTGATTAATAAATATATACG
Organism: Cryptomeria japonica; assembly: GCF_030272615.1. Taxonomy (NCBI): domain Eukaryota; kingdom Viridiplantae; phylum Streptophyta; class Pinopsida; order Cupressales; family Cupressaceae; genus Cryptomeria; species Cryptomeria japonica. Next base: position 571,355,213 of record NC_081405.1, read on the forward strand.
TACCTGTTTATCTCTTAAACCATATGCTAAATCAATTTCCCTTTGCGTAAAATTGGAATCTCCATTACGATGTGCTTCTTTAACCAATGAAGCCACACCTTCCCATGTTAACGTGCATCCAGAATGTTGACAATGTTCAATCCATACCGTCATCCAATCAAGATTGTTTGCAATATACAAATGTAGTGCATCCCACTCTTGACCAACTGTACAAAAAATAAATAGATGTCTTACAATCGATTTATTTTGAAGATTAAGAATTAATTAACTACAATAACATATTATAATTACCTCTCACTTTCCTCAATCTACCTTTCCCTGTCAAGTACTCCCCTTTGAATTTATTAATGGTGTTGGGATCCCAAATGCGATCCACATGGATTTTTGCTGCAAACTTAGGAAGATATTCAGAAATGTACACCATAGTCTGGTATACCATATATCCCTCCACCATAGAACCCTCAGGATGTGCTCTTTGTCAAACCAAAGCCTTCAAAAATTTCAAGTGCCTCTCAACCATCCACATTGACCTAGTGTGTACAGGTCCACACAATTCAATCTCCTCAACTTGGTGTATGAGGTAGTGTTCTTGTGCATTGAAAAAAGCTGGAGGTAGACACTTTTGCATTTCACACATTAAATGAGGAACTTTTCTCTTCCAATATTTTATATCATCTTTATGGATTTCTTTACATGATAACCACCTACGAGGTATTCAAGACGCAAAAAAATATATTACATAAGAAGTAAAACAAATCGCAAATATAATATCTATACAATGAACTAAACAAATATCACTACTTACCTCATGTATTTTCCAAGATCATATATGACTTGCTTGACATTATTGTCAAAGTCATCTGGGAGAGATAGAGGTAGAACGTACTGCAACAATTATAAAATTATCTTTTCATTTTTTTGTAACATAATGAAAAGTACACGTACACGCAGTACTTAAATACATACTAAAAACACAAGAACATGAATTACCTTAATGAAGGTATGCCAATCATGCATTTTCATCCCTAGCCCAAATTCACTTTTCTTTGATATGAGATTGTTTATGTTCACAGCAAATCCTGTGGGAAATTGAATTTTTCATATGACTTCTTTTATAACATTGCTTTGCTGGTCCGTTAATAACCAAGGAGGCTCACTTATATTAATCTGGTCTCCATGGCTATTTGATTGAATGACATTTATCATTGCATGATTGGAATCCTGAATGTCACTACATATTTCGACAATTTTTTCTTTGTCACGCCTTCCATCCAATTTTTTCCATAATGTCTCTGTTATATTCTTTTCAATATGCATACTATCAAACAAATGAACAATTTGTAACTACTCGTAGTAGGGAAACCTACTAAATTGTCAGGGATAACTTTTTATTCCCTTAGGAAGGTGGTCATTTATGTCTTCATGACCTTCATGATCATCAATCACATCATCAGTAAACAAAACAAAATAGAAAAGATGTTTTATGACAAACCAATATCTATGGAATGGCATTACCTTGACGATTAATTCTATTATATTCCAACTTCCATAGGTGAGGTGTCATTCTTCATGGCTTTGATGTATTCTCTTCTTTCCCATTGAAAAGATGTTTTTCAGTATTTTGATACTTATGATTTTTGTGGAGAAAGTGCCTATACTCATCAAACACCTTCTTTCCTAAACTTTTTGAATGACGAGATTTCATCTTTGGACCACAAACAGGACATGCAAATTTTCCCTTTGTTTGAAGACCTACAAGATAATGTATAATTGGATTAAATATGATAATTTTTTGAATTATAATGTTCATGCACAACTTAAACACTATAACATACCACAAAAATGTGTTAGCCCCGGGGCATCGTGTATTGTCCATAGAAGCATCGCATGGAATTGAAATTGTCTTTGTCCTATTGGTCTAGAGACATCATACATAGTGACACCATTCCATAACTCCAGCAACTCGTCAATAAGAGGCTTGATATATACATTCATATCTTTAACTTGGTACTTACCTAATCGAATGAACAAAAACATTACATAATTATTATGACCATTTTACTGCAATATTTATAATTAAATTTAGACGACTATATTTAAATGATAAAATACCTGGAACAATCATTACCAACATTATGTGCTCCCTCTTTATTGACATCCATGGAGGAATGTTATTGTTGATAACAAAAACAGGCAACACTAAGTAAATAGATCTCATCTCTCCAAATGGATTGACACCATCCACTGCCAATGAAAGCCTGAGATTATGAGGTTCTTCTTTAAAGTGTGGCCACTTTTCCTCTATTTCTATAAATGTTGAACCATCTGCAGGCATTCAAATAATGTCATCTTGACTTCTATTGCATGCATGGTAATCCATAAATTGTGCCAAGCTAGTGCACTTGAATAATCGTTGCATGCGTGGAATAATGGGAATATAGCGAAGAACCTTGCGAGGAACCCTTTTTGTTATTTGATCTGTTTGATATCTACTGATATGACATTCAGGGCATTCAGTTCAAAATTCATGTTGTTTGTGATATATAATATGATCATTGGGACAAGCATCTATTGCTCAATACTCCATTCCAATATCTTTCATAACGACAAATAATTCTCAGTATGAGCGAGGTAGAATATTTGATGGTGGTAACAAAAACTCACCTATCAATCTACAGCGAAAAAATATAGTTTGTTATAATAAAGAATATTAATGGTACAACATGATTCACAGTTTATTATGACATATATGACATACCTTAACATATGTGACATTGTTATGTTGGATAAACCATTCATAACCTTCAAGTTCACCAACAACAATACAGCAGAGAGAAGAGTTGCTTGCGAGCCTTCATAAAGGGCCTCAGATGCCTTCTCAAGTAGAGGGACATCATGAACAACATCAAGGTCATCTTCATCATCATGATTAGCTGCACGAGTACTAAATGAGTCATGGATCAATGTATTTGTACCATCATCTTCAATTGTGTTTTCTGGCTCATGATCGTCATCTTCCATGGGATCATTATCTTCAGCTTCGATATTCACACCTCCATGTTTGTCCACTTTGAAAACCATATTCTTAGGGTTGTGTTGATCCATACCATGTGCTCCAAGGTGCTCAACCTATATAAAATTGATATACATAAATAAACCGTGATCATGATCTCATCATCACGTGATTTATTATGTATATAAATTGTCAAAATGATATAATGAAAAACTTACCAATGGATGATAATCATGTCCACCTTCAATGTGAGCATGAGCCTACAATGTTTCTTCGCTATTTTGATTAGAAGTCTTCTAGTCTTTAACCCCTTACAAATTTTGCACGGACAATAACATTTTCCATCACCTTTTCTTTTCAAGTTAGACCACAATCTAGCAATTGTCTCCTTATTTTGTTGTTCATTGATATTGTCTGACATGGTCTTTCTTCACAAGCAAGAAAATAGAAATTATTGTCTGACATGGTCTTTCCCTCAGGAGCTGGCAAATCCTACTTCCATACTTTAATTATGTTTTCTCAAAGGACAATCCTAAAAATCCATGCATTGCAAACAACTTTTTACACCTTTGTTGGTTGTGGTGGCATCATAGAGAGTTTACATCAATAAATGAAGAACATGCCAATGCTTTTAATGCAGCAGTAGAAGTCTATCTCTTATTCAATATCTCTAGTGAAACCCCCATGATCTTTTGTTGGAGTAGAATTTGTTATATTCTAGAAAGGGTCTTGTCCTTTGTTGATGGGATATTCATCTACCTCAAGAAATAACTGTTCTTTTCTCCAACAAGAAGTGGAACTAAATGAAGATCTAGCACATTGAAATTAATCCTCAAAAGGATTACTATAGTTAGTTTTGGTAGATAATGATATGGGTAAAATACTAATGTGGCTTTACGAAACATTATGTACTATCTTAGCATACTCTAACAACTTTGGTGCGACATTCTACATCCAATTAAGTCTCCATCGGTATCTCTATTGTGTTTATGGATTGGGATTCAATGCTCTTTTTATACACATATTTTACTTTCAACTGAGGAGGTTTGTATGTACTTACTTGTCTTTCGATTGTATCCCTATTTCAAGAATTTCTTCTATCAACAAATCATTTGTTGTAAGTTGTACAAGTGGAAGCTTGAACATGCCTTCCATGCTAGCCTTGTTGATACGTTCAACACCATCTTGTGCAACAAATCTTTAGAACTCCATTTTTCTGAATTGAAGAGTGAGTAGTAGGGACAATCTAGGACACTTATAGAGGTTTTGCAAGAGAGATAAATAGACCTAAATATTATGGCTTAATAATGATCAATAGGTAAACAGATAAGAAACTCTCAATATCAAAATGACTTTCTCAATTGTCTTTACTAGAAATGGATAGATCTACTAATAATGGCTTTATGACTGTATGTCAACTTTAGACTCAATCCAAGAAGAGCTAGAACTAATATGCGATATCTAGATTTATGATCTCTATAATATAACAATCCCATAATTATGTTTCCATGCATCTATACCACAACATAAACATCATGCTAGTGTTTAGCCATAGCAATTGATATCCTAATTATAGAATGTGAAATATGCACATAACTATGAATAAAGATTAAGAAAAACAAAGAAAGATGCTTATTGCAAACATAAATGACTAATGAACAAGAATTGAATTCATTGTAGATAGTTTTGAATATCAAATTCACTTATTTGTGTCCATTTAGTAACTCATGTACTTGTGGCCAACCATTTATCTCTTTCATAAATTAAACACTTATTAATAACATTAAATGGCTGAGTAATTATGTTTTAGTTGAAATTGACAATAAAATATTTTATTTCAGGACAACTCACACTATTCCCTATCATATTTTAGACTCTCAGTTTTGTTAGTAGTGGTTTGATGTGTTTGGAGCTGATCATTGCATTTCTTTAGTTACGTTTGCTAGCCTACTCCCAGCCTGTGCCAAAATGGGAGCTTTGGAACAGGGTATGGACATCCATCAAATCATAAAAGATACAGGAATTTTGTCAGATGTAGTTACAACTGCACAAAATGGATTTGTTGAGAAGTCTTTAGAAACTTTCAAGCAAATGCAATTGGCAGGTGTAAAGCCAAATTCCATGACCATTGCTACTATCCTCCCTGCCTGTGCCAAAATGGGAGATTTGGAACAGGGTATGGACATTCATCGAAGCATAAAGGATAGAGAAATTTTGTTAGATGTTGTAGTTGTAACTGCCTTGGTAGACATGTATGCAAAATGTGGAAGCATAGACAAGGCACGTGAACTATTTGATAGAATGCCTGAAAGAAATGTTGTCTCGTGGACTACAACGATTGTTGGATATGCACAAAATGGATTAGTCGAAAAGGCTTTAGACACTTTCAAGCAAATGAAATTGGAAGGCATAAAGCCAAATTCCACAACCTTTGTCAGCATCCTCCTTGCCTATGCAAAAATGGGAGCTTTGGAATAGGGTATGGACATCCATCAAAGCATAACGGATAGAGGAATTTTGTTAGGTGTTGTACTTGGAAATGCCCTGCTTGACATGAATGCAAAATGTGGAAACATGGACAAGGCTCGTGAATTATTTGATACGATGCCGCAAAGAGATGTGATCTCATGTGAACAATCAACATGCGCATATATGGGAGGAAGGGATTGCTGATACAAAATTGAACACTCGCTCCTGAATCACAGTTCTATGGTTTTACAAGATTAAACTAGGACAATTAACCACCACATGTATATTTTTTGCAACATGAAATTAAAAACTAGGGCAATTTGAATCTACCTCCTACGTGGGATTGCCTTCAACGTGGGTTTGATGTTCTTGGGGGTTGAAGTCACCACGGACACCTACGCGGGATTGCAATTCACAAATGAATTCCCCACCTCTTTTTTGTTTTTGTAATGGTCGTTGTCGTCGGAATTACAATGAACTTGAGCACTTTTTTGAAAAAAAGAAAATTCTCATTGCTAATGCCTTCTTCGTCGAAACCAAATGGGTAATTTCCGTCGAAATTATGATGAATGCGGGCATTTTTTCAAAAACAATCAAATTTGGCCACAATATAACTTCTCCATCGAAAACCTCAGTCAAAAATCTAGTCCAAATGTATTAGTGTTCTGAAGTCCGCTCTATTAGGAGCCTAGTCTGATTAAAGACTTTTACAATAGGTTCTGCTAGGAACCGATTCTTCTAGGGATCACTCGGTTAAGGGATGGCTAAATACCCAGTTAAAGGTTAGAACCCTTTTAAAGGTTACCTCGCAAGAGGATTTCAAGAACTCATTGAATTGAGTCACCCTATTAAAGGATTTACACAAAAGCCTGTTAAAGCTACTCGGTTAAAGGATTTTCCAACTACTGAAATGGTTAGAAGTCAATAGGTAATACACTGATCTGATAACAACACACAATGCCAAGGCATATCCTCTTTAGCTCCTTTTCTTTTGTAATCACACTGTACAGGTATCAACACACTTCTCCGGTCTGGCAAGAATAAAGTATCTCTTCACTTGGATACACACATAACATTTGCCAACAACTCCAAAATGAAAAACATCATCAACCTTATAGGAAACAGACAGGTCAGTAGCATAAACCCTAAACCCTAAGCATTTAGGTTTAACAATTCAGTCAGTTCAATCCTGACCGTTAATCACACTGCATTGAATACAATAATCTTGAATAGATCTCAAGATGTTCTCCAACATTCATTCTTTGTCGCTTCAGGAAGCTGATAACCCATCACGTGCTCTCCACCGTTTACAAAGACTTCGCACATTCCCGAGGTAATAGGATCAATCTCCATGCAAGATCCTCAAGGAAATCCTTCACGCGCATAAGGCTGACGTGGCAAAATGATCTGATCTTCATTACAATGCTAACTCATCACAAGATATCATCAGTTGAATCACACAGGCTTGGAATGCATCAACCGAAAACCCTGAAGCTGAGACTACCAACTGATAGTCATGCCAAATGAAACCCCAATACAAAACTTCCCATATACCGGTTCTCATTCCAACATGCCGCTTCATGTTTTCACATATACCGGTTCACAACATCATAGCGGTTCACTTTCCAGTTTGCATATATCAATATACTGGTTCATACTTCAGCATATTGACATCAATGACAACATACAATATCATCATGTCATCGAGCTCTACACATATGCCAGCAATATATGTAAACAAATGTTCTTAAACAATCAAATAACCACAAAATTGAGCATTATAATTATTTTTTTAAATAAAAACTATTAAACAATCACAATAACATTGACCAAACTAATAAGAACAACAATTCAATCATTTGAAATCATGCAAAACAAAAATTTCACTTACTTCTACATATAAAACTATCACAGAAGAGCAGTAACAGTTGCAGTGGGGCCTTCAACGACCTCAAAAACTTCTTTTGAGGTCATTGAGGTTGTTGGGCAACTAAAAGTATGTCCAAGAACCGCATACATGGTATTTTCAATAACCTCGTGCGCACTTTTAGTCCCTAAAAATACTCAGCAGACCAACATCCATATTCCCAATACCCCGTATGTGCTTTTAACTTATCAAAATGTCATACGCATTACTTGTAGTAAATAAAATGTGGAGGAAAAGGGAGAGAGAGAGAGAGAGAGAGAGAGAGAGAGAGAGAGAGAAAAGGGAGAGAGAGAGAGAGAGATTAAGGGCATTCCATTGTCTTTTGTTTTATAATATATTGGTGGGTGAATAGGTCAGATGTTTTTTGAGACATGTTTGAAGGGGATTTGATGGTTCAAAAGAAAGGAGTGATTGTGATAAAGGAGGTGGGAGATAAGATTATTATGTTCCAAGTGGTATATAACAAGATGGGTAAACAGAATATAGTGATGAAAGAGGTGGGAGGAAAAAGTATTGAGTTTCAGGTTGCAGGTTTCATGGAGAACAAAAGACTAGAAGTGATAGTGGAGGAGGTAGGAGGAGAAAGCGTGAAAGTGTTTCAAATTTTCTCTACACAAGAAATGTGGGTGATAATGAATTTTTTTCCAATTATAAACAACTTGCGAGGCCAATAGCCAATTTTCGGATAAAGAAGTTGTTTACCAAGTTGAATTTCTATATGGATGGGGTATGGAGGAAGGGAGAGAGGGGGAGCATGTTGGTTTGTTATTTTTGTAACTAGTATTGGTACTAATTTTTATATTGTAATAATGGTTGATCTTGCCACTTTAGGACACCATATGACCCCTTAGGACATCATATGCTCCTAAAGGGTCATGTGGTGTGCTAAGGGGTCACATGATGTCATTAGGTGTTATGTGGGGTTCTAAGGGATAGAGGGAGAGAGAGAGAGAGAGAGGATGGGAAAGTAAGGGAGATAAAGGGGGTAGCGAGAGAGAAAGAGTGTGGAGGGAGAGAATGAGAGAGAGAGAGGGGGATGGGGGATGGAGGAAGGGAGAGAGGGGGAGCATACTGGTTTGTTATTCTTGTAAGAAGTACTGGTATTACTTTTTATATTGTAATAATGGTTCATCTTGCTACCTAATGGCATCATAATTTCATCTTGACCCCTTAGGACATCATATGCTCCTAAACGGTCATGTGGTGTTATGTGGGGTCCTAAGGGAGAGAGGGAGAGAGAGAGAGAGAGAGAGAGAGGGAGGGAGAGAGACCCTTTGAACACCACATGACCCCTTAGAGCACCACATTAGGGTAATGTGGTGTCATTAGGGGTCATATTGTGTCCTAAGGGGTCATATTGTGTCCTATGACCCCTTAGGACACCATATGGTGTCATTATGGGTCGTATGGTGTCTTTAGGGGTCATTTGGTATCTTGTGACCCCTTAGACACCATATGACCCCTTAGGTGTTGTTAGAGGTCATGTTGTGTCCTATGAACCCTTAGGACACCATATGACCTCTTACGACACCATAAGATGTCGTTATGAGATGTATGTTGTCATTAGGGGTCATATGGTATCATGTGACCCCTTAGGACACCATATGACCCCTTAGGTGTTGTTATGGGTCATATTGTATTTTATGAACCCTTAGAACACCATATGACCCCTTAGGTGTTGTTAGAGGTCATATTGTATCCTAAGGGGTCATACAGTGTCCTATGACCCCTTAGGTGTTGTTATGGGTCATAATGTGTCCTTAGGGGTCATATTATGTCCTATGACCCCTGAAGACACCATATGATCCCTTACAACACCATATGGTGTTTTTATGGGTCATATGGTGTTCTAAGGGGTCATAAGGTGTCCTATGATCCCTTAGGACACCATATGACCCCTTAAGTGTCAAATTTTGTAAGTAGTATTAGCACTGCTTTTTATATTGTAATAATGGTTCATCTTGCCACCTTATAACATCATATGACCCCTTAGGACATCATATTCTCCTAAAGGGTCATGTGGTGTTATGTGGGGTCTTGTGTCTGTGTGTGTGTGTGTGTGTGTGTGTGTGTGTGTGTGTGTGTGTGTGTGTGTGTGTGTGTGTGTGTGTGTGTGTGTGTGTGTGTGAGAGAGAGAGAGAGAGAGAGAGAGAGGGAGGGGGGAATAGAAAAGGGAGGGAGGGAGATGGGGGGAGAGGAAGAGATGTCACATGATGTCGTTAGGGGTTATGTGGGGCCCTATTTGAGCTACACATGTGTTACAAGACCATATGACCCCTTAAGATATCATCCATGGTCCAAAGGGGTCATATGGCATCATTGGGGGTCATGTAGGGTCATATTGGGGCTTCACATGTGTTAGAACATCATATGACCCCTTAGGACATCATATGGTCTTGAGGGGTCATATGTGTGCTAAGGGACCTTACATAATGTCATTAGGTGTTATGTGTGGTCTAGAGAGAGAGAGAGAGAGAGAGAGAGAGTGATAGAGTGACAGAGAGTCAATGTATAATAAGATATCAAAAGACAATATATCAATATACATGTACATACACATAAAATATCAAAAGATAATACACATACATACATATATATATATATAGATATATATATATATTATAAATATGCATATATGTTATAACATATGTCATACACATATTATATGCATATGCGTACATATGTGTGTGTGTATACATATATTATATATATTATATATACATATATACATACAATATCTACATATATGTATGAACACACACATTTTGAACATACACATTAATTTCTTTATGTTAGAGTATCATAGGAGGAACCATGTACACGGTATTTTCTCCTTAGATCCGCATACACGGTGCTTATTCAAAAGAAACCCCATACACGACTCTTACTCAAAAATAACCTTGTGCATGGTTCTTATTCAAAAGAAATCTTGTACGCAGTTCTTATTCAAAAGAAACCTCGTACATGCTCTTGTCTGTTTAGGCTTGTGAATAGGCTTGGATGACAAAACTGAGGTTTGGAAGTTTAATTTCCCTCCATTTCCCTTATTTTTGACATGTTTTTCTTTATGAACTTGGTTTCTCGACTTTGTCATCATCAGGTTTACACTTCATCTAGTGGGTATTTCTAAAATTGCCACCATATTTTTATCCATCTTCTGAGCTTTCTAACCATATAATGTTTTTAAAATTTGAACAACAATAACATATTATTATTGAATTTCTTTTACTAGTGTCTCCATAGTTCTCAGAGACATACGTGTACCATTTTTTTAATAACTTTTGATCTACCAATCCAAATTTAAAAAACTTTATATATTATTGTAGTTCACTTGATTCATTACAATTTTTAAAAAAAAATTGTATTTTCGATTATTTTGGTGCAAGTTATGCTTTGCACATGAATTGGTAGCTGATTTTCAGGATGTGCTCGATTGGAAAAATCATTAAAAAAAATACTCAACAAAAAATTACAAAAAAATACACAACTTCTAGTGTTCATTCTTAACTATCTTTTTGCCAAAGGATTTGTCAAAATATTAAATGTAACTATGACATTTTTTATGCGCACATCAGACACTATGTTATGTTTTTCAAAAAAAATTAGGGTCTGTTTTTCATGCACGAAGGATTTGACCCCCTTAATCTTATCCAATTTTGAAAAAAATTAGTAGATTAGAAACTAGATTCAGAGTACTACAATCTTTGTTCTTTGAGTATCTTCATATCTTGAGTGGATGACTCTCAAGTTTCTTCTCCAAGTCCAGGTTTACTTGATTTCAAAAGAAAAGAAAAAGTGTGCAGTTATAACCACCCTTTTTGCACATCATCTTGGTGCACTTACCCACCAATCATATCATGTCACATCAACGCACCAATAAAGATGACTTAGTGCACAACTATGGTTTTTTTTTCTTTTCGAGGCAATTTTGGATGTACCTTGACAAAATAGGCATGTGATGCGGCATCATCTTTGACCATGTGGACTTAAAACCCATTTTATTAAGTAGGGGACTTGACAAGTAAGCAATTATACAAAATTCAAAAAAATATTAAAATATTTAGGACAAATTTTGGGAGGCACAAACATAGCCCTCACCACCATAGGGCCCGCTCTGTTAGTCTTTATCTTGCAAGTATTGTTTATTTTTGTGCATATTATTTTAGTTAATTTGTTTGTCACATATGGACATTATAAATGTGAAATTCAAACAAAGAAATATAATTTTTTTAATACTGAGTTCTAAAATAATTTTATTGTTGAAGGAGTTCAATAGATTATCTTCTTGTATTTATGGAGAATCCGATGTAAAGCAATTTTTAAAACCCACAATGATCTCAAAGAATTTGTAGTTTCAAAACTTTACTTTGGCATATTGATCTCTTTTCTCAGTTGTAGGTGGTTTCTGGGAAGAACTTAAAGATGAAAATTCAAATTCACAATATCAAATGTCAATTTGATCGACTACTCAGAAATACAAAGATCTGTGTTGCTCAAGGTCTTAGATCTCTTCTCCAAAATGACGGTTGTTCCTCCTTTATGTTGAGTAAATCTTCCCTTCTTCAGACTATTGTTTATCTACTACAACTCTACGTACAAAACAACTTTAGCAAATGCTTAAATTCACAATGTGATGGTCCTTTGTAAGCTCCTATTGAGTTGTTATACTCTTAGATGCTTAGATGTCACATCTATGAGATTATGTGTCAAAAAGTGCTTCAACAATGCTTACTCTAATCTTGTTTTTTTTTTTTTCATAGCTCACATTGAGATGTTTTTGTCATGCTTAATGAATAGTGGTGTTTGAAGCTTTTGAGCTATTTTAATCTATGTTGATTATTTGTTTTGTTGGTCATATGCCAGCAACATTTTGGTTGCCTTTATTATGTATTTTATTCTTTTTCTTTATTCAATTAAAATAAAAAATTAATTTAAAATACTCACTTCTAAGTAGAATGAAAATATGAATTACATAAATTAAATGAATTGAAAATATAATACAATACCTCTCAAGAATAGATGTTTTTTACAAATAGATAAAATGTTTGTTGTTTAGTTTGATAGCATACAATTGTTTAAAATAATTTACTCTTATACTTTTTTATGAAATTGATGAAAATAAAATATTTGATCTTTAATTATGAGTTTATTATGTTAATGTGTAAAATTATTGATGATCTATTTATTTTTTTATTTTTGAGTGATGTATGAAAAATACAAAAAACAATACTAATGATTTCTTAAACTTTAGTAAATTTTTAGTATAATTTAAATGTTAAAAAGTAAAAAAGTAAAAAAGTCAGTTTTGTAAACAAAGAGACAAAAAGTACTTATAGAACTGAAATTTTAGTACATACAATTTGAAAGTCAACAATATAATATTTTTTAAATTGAAAGGAAAATAAAAAAATAATAAATCATTTATACGTATTGAATTTGACTAAAACAAATTAATAGATAAATAGATAAATAAAATTTTAGAAATTAATAGACATTGAGTTTCCACAATCCATGTGATGGCACACAATTGCTTCCGATTATATTGCATTAAATTTTTGCATCAACATTTCAGACTACACTTTGTGATCCACAATGAAAATTATATAAAATATTATAATATTATTATTCAAAATTTTAATTGTAGATATATAATAATTGACTAAATAAATAATCATTCCAGATTCCTACCTCAAATAGAAACTAATAAATAAATAGAAGAAAAAGCACAAAGATTTTTTTTCCTAATATATCAAATGATCAAATTTATGTTATTTTATCATAATTGAATGACATATAATAAATGTGAATCAATGTAATATGTATCTAGGGGAGAGGACCTAATAGTTGTGTACCCTAACTTCATGCTTCTCAAAATCTTACATGAAATTTCAAATCACTCTGAATTTTTTACAGTAGCTTCCCTGGCAAGTCCCGTGCTTATAAGTAAGGTTTCACGACCACATCATCAAATATGATGCCACATCAGCATGCTTTTTGACAAGGTGTTCAAAACAGCCCAAAAAAATATCAGACCAATAGGTGTGCAAAAGGGCCCCAATACTTGTGTAGTTGATGTGGCATCACATGATTGGTTACTTTTCACAACAAATGGTATATTTCATTTAATTATTGGTACTTATCATACACCTATTGGTGCAATGTCGTACACAAATTGGACATTAAATCAACAAGTATGGGGATATTAAATCAACTTCTATCACAAGAATTGAAATGTGCTCAACTACTGGGTCCTTTCCCCTAGTAGATAATGGAACGACATGAGTTTTCTCCTGACGTGGTCGGGCATCTGTCTCTTCTTTTTGTGGTGGACAACCACAACACAGGCTAATGCAGAATGTTAATATCTTAACTCTGCTCTGCCATTCAGAACTTTACCCCCTGCTTTGTCCTTGTTCTTTCTTCAACCATCGTCCACCACTTAAAACTAGTATCGTATACTTTTCTAATTGAATAATTCACCAACTTTAAGGCAATATGTGGCTTTGTAGTTAATATCCACCATAATTGAAACTATAATATGGGAGAGTTAGAACAGGAGAGCTCTTGTGAACGGGAGTTCAAAGGATGAAAATATGGATTTTATGCTTGAGCTATGACAAGTTGATCTAAGAAAAGAGAGAAAGTAATGATTAATCTAAAAAATGAGAAAAATCAATTTATGAAGATTAAGGGAGGCATATTAATAGTTGTTATAGTTAATTTCAGTCATTCAAATATTTTAAATGATACATCAGATTTTGATGATTATTTTTTGGTTGTCTTCACATGTGACTTAACTATTTGTAGCTATTGTTTTCGCTTTTGGGTAGTAATGATGCACGTTGTGGGAATCATTATGCATGCAAGGGTCAAAAAGTACACATTTCAAAGTGTCACATAGTACCTACTTAAAGATACTCTAATAACCGTGCACTCAAAATTGTCAATACTGCTAATAAAGGTGTACAAATGGACCAATTATGATCCAAAAAAAATAGAAAATTGTATTATCCTCATTCAAATAGAAAAAATGATAATCAATTAACATGAATTTATGTTTTTCCTTAGCGTCTTAAAATTCCATGAAGAAAATTATTTCAATAATTTATTTAAACATGTAAAACAAATCATTATACAAAAATTACAATTTCTAAAAAAAAATTATAGATTCAAAAAAAAATATTGAAATGCTTTATAAAAAAATTAAAAATTCATTTCATTTGAAAACCTTTAGATGTTATTGGATAAAAAAATAAAACATTTATGCGAGTTACTTACTTTGAATTTTAGACAACAATGTGAAGATGACTTGCCCAAATCAACATATAGCCTTTCTTGGGTATATTTATGAAAATGATTTAAAAAATATAAAAACTAAGTCAAGACTTTTTTATGTGTATAATACGATAAGAAAGGAAATGATCAACAATTTGGTAGGGAAGTTTATTCTTGATGATCACAAAAAAGTCTTTATGCATCCAATTCTTTGGCCTTTTTTTCAAGACTTAAAAAGACTTGTAGAATTACAAAAAGTGTATTTGTAAAGGCTTAGTATCAAATGAATTATTTCTACATTCATTTTTTTTGACATGTCTATCATAGTATGTTGAAGTAGGAAATTAATATTTTCTTTTGCATTTGTCACTAATATTAGAATATATGTTTGTTGTAATTCAAATAACAATGAAAATATATTTAAGAAAAATTAAATAAATTCATTTCATTTTAAAACATTTTTGTAATCGAAATTTAAGAGTCCACCAAATAAGACATAAATTTGTGTTCTTAATTTTTCTATTTCAGATTCCTCAACATAAAATTATAATGAATTGTACAAATATCTACTCTAAGGAAAAGAAACAAGTCTTATTTTCTACTATATCAGAGATGGGCATTTTAATACAGCCTGAAATTTACAATTCTTTGTCTAAAACCTTACTTTTTTTTTAATTTTATGTTTATAATGTCCATTGGGGACAAACAAACTAACTTAAATAATATCTACAAAAATAAACAATGTTTGCAACATGAAGACTAATAACTTCTTAATAAATTTTGTCATAAATGAAAATCATAACTTCACAAATACAACACTATTACTATCCATTGATGGGTAACAACTAACACTATTGCAGTTGAAGTGGACAAAGATGTCTGACATATGGGATCACTGCATTGGTCATCCACCTTTGAGAAGTCTTGTTAAGACAATATCTACCCACACTTTATATGCACATTTGACGATTTATTCTTTTAAATTCAAAATGAAGACATATTTTGAATTTCTATTGATTAACAAATATGGTTAAATGTACATCCTACAGTCAAATGGACATCTAATGGTCAAATGCAACTAACAGTCAAATAGAACTAATGGCTGACTGTCCTATAAACTCCTTTTTTACGTCATGCTGCTCTTTCCTTAAATGCATCTTACAATCAAATGGACATCCTCTGGCCATGTATGATAATAATTTGATTGATACTGCAAACGGACATCCTCTGGCCATGTATGATAATAATTTGGTTGATACTGCACACGGACATCCTCTGGCCATGTATGATAATGTATGATAATAATTTGGTTGGTGCTGCTAATGGACATCCTCTGGCCACGTATGCTAATAATTTAGTTGATGCTGCCTCACGCAATTTATTTATTGATTCCAAAATCGAAATTCCTCAGACAAATAATTTTCTTGACTTCGGCCGATTGAGAGCCCTTGTCTTTCTTTACATATGAATCGTCACCAGTAATTTTTTTCAATTACTTGAAGTCCTCGAGATAAGCTGTGGAGATCTTCATTTTATTTTTGCGAATGTCAATGGACGGACTCCAGAAACCACACGTGGCGGTGTTGGCATTTCCTGCACTGGGTCACTACATTCCTCTGTTGGAGCTCTCAAGGCTTGTTGGGTCCCAAAATCTGACAGTCAGCTTTGTCACCACTCCAGCCAACGTACCCCGCTTTCAGGACTTCATTGATGAAGCTCTAAACTGCGGTATCGATCTTCGCCTTCTAGTCCTTCCTACGCCACACGTGGAAGGCTTACCAGAGGGCCGAGAAAGCACCGACGTTTGTCCCCCGGAGTCCCATGGAAGCATCTTTGCGATGGCCAGAAAGCTCCAAGAGCCCTTCGATGCTTGGATGGAACTGCAGTTCAAAGAACAGGAACTGGCGGCGCCGCCAGTCTGTGTGGTGTTCGATTCGTTCATGGGGTGGGCGCGACAGAGCGCCGAAAAGTTTTCGATTTCTTGCGTGGAGTTTAATCCCGTTGGAGCGTTTGGAGCCAGCGCGACGAACTCAGCCGCGCGTTCGATCATGCAGCGGGTGTTGGAGAAACAAGGGGAGGATTGTCTTGTGTTGAGCTTGGATCTTCCCAGGCCCGTCAGATTTAAAAGGAATGAGATAAACCAAGACTACTGGAGTCCAGATGAGATGAATCCGATCACGAAGTTTGTTTTGCCGATGTTACAGATCGTTAGTAAAGGCGTGTCGGGAATGCTACTAAATACTTTCAAAGAGTTGGAGTCTGATTATGTCGAGCACCTGAGAAACCTGACGGGAAAACCAGTGTGGGCTATAGGACCCCTGCTTCCGATGAGTTATTTTGGGGGAGCCGGTAATAAGTTAAGCACGCGCGGGAAAATGGCGGACATACCGGCAGATGAGCTTTTGCAGTGGCTGGACTCTCAGAAGACCGCTTCGGTTGTGTATGTTTCATTTGGGAGCGTTGTTAAACTTTCTAAAGAACAAACAAAGGCCTTGGCGAGAGGGCTAGAAGGCAGCAAACAGCACTTCGTGTGGACTATCAAAGTTACGCATTCCGGGAGGTCGGGAAATGCA
The DNA here is from genome assembly GCF_030272615.1 of Cryptomeria japonica. Classification (NCBI taxonomy): domain Eukaryota; kingdom Viridiplantae; phylum Streptophyta; class Pinopsida; order Cupressales; family Cupressaceae; genus Cryptomeria; species Cryptomeria japonica. The sequence goes on from NC_081405.1 coordinate 571,372,470, forward strand.
GAGTATCTTCCAGAGGGCTTTCTGGAGCGAACGAAGGACCGAGGAGTGGTCATATGGGGCTGGGCCCCGCAGCTCTTGATTCTTTCCCATCCTTCCGTAGGGGCATTCATGAGCCACTGCGGGTGGAACTCTGTGCTGGAGAGCTTAACTCTTGGAGTGCCCATAGCCGGATGGCCTATGTTTGGGGAACAGTTTCTTAATATGAGAACTATGGAGGAAATGGGTGTGGGGATTCAATTCTGTGAGCATCCCGGTGGGGTTCCAGACGAAGAAAAGGTGGGGGAGGTTTTAAGGCAGGTGCTTAGTGATGACAAGGGCAAAGAGATGCGAACGGCTGCGCAGAAGGTGAAGGAGATGGCCAGAAAAGCTGTTGGAGATGGAGGATCTTCGAAAGCAAATGTCCAGGGGTTCGCAAGTGAAATGCGCAAGCTGCTGAAGATGAGACAAGAACAATCAAGTTTGCCCTAAGTTGTGTACACAGACTGGTTCTGTGAGCTCGGTTTAAGACTGTGTTTTCTGATTTGGGAGTAAGAGTCAGTGAGGTAGTATAATATGGTGTTATCTATTGTGGTTTTTATTTTGTAGTTGTTTCGGGGTTTAGATTATGTACGTTTATGAGATACAGGTGAATGGGTTTGGTTTGTGTTAGCATCTTTTGATTCCCATTTGAAGCTGACATGAAATAAAAAATAATAATCGGAAACGTTATGTTGTCTCAAAAGTAGAATTGATTAATTTTATTTTTTTTTGTAATCTAAAATTATCATATTACATGGAAGACGCATGGAAGACGTCCAGCATTTATTAAGATTATTTTCTTAAAATACCTGTTGATACCCTAAGGGTGCTAGTTACAAAAAGATAATAACTGTCATCGCATTAACCACTTCCATCTTGCACGGCTAGCTTGAGTGTGGATAATGCTGGATGTTTGCATAGGGTGTACAACTTGGATGCAATTAAACTTTGGTTGTTATATCTGTAAGGTGAAAGTTGTTAATGAGAAAACTGTTGCCCACTCTTATCCAGATAAAAATAGACCTTGTTTTCAGATCGTCCTGAGCCTACTATTCCATTAGCTGCTTTAAATATCTGGCTGCATGCCATCAAAAGGTCTGTAATTTCTCAGCAAAAAGTTATAGAATTAATTTTCCATATTCTGTGGAGTAATAGTTGTGGTCACAGTAGCATTACACTACAAGCACAATGTGATTCTCACTCATCACATAATCACAGAGTGTTGTTTTACAAGGTTTCGAAAGAGTGGTTCTGAAATCTTTTTATGTATCCCTTTCTATTTTTGACTCAATTTTACACTGCAGATGAGAAAAATATGAGCACGAGAAGACTGAAATTTTTAGTTTAAGATTAAGGTTTGTGTATTATAACTTTTCAAGTTAACTTTGAATAGATAAATTTTGAACATTAATATTATGTTTTCATTGTAATATACGATAATGAAATTATGAGTATTTTATCATAAAGGATCAAGTTTCTATTAGATTATTTGACACATTAGATCATGTTCTTTTCAATATGTGTTTTATCAATGGGTGATAATATCATTTAAGGAGACTAAAATAAAATCAAAATCAACAATGTAATATTATTGAGGACAATATTTATTTTTTATATTAATTTATTCTGCCACCTCACAATAGAAAGTCAACATTATGATGTATATAATAGTACTCATGTCATTCAAACCATTAATAGAATTGATATTTGATTTAATCTGCTGCCTCACAATAGAAAGTCAACATTGTAGTTTCTGCCACTATTTCGCCTGCTCCAAAAATCGTCAGTTGCTTGTAAGGAAAAGTTGCAAGATTGGCTAGAATTGATTTGGTTCACCTTATGCACAAACTGACATCACGAGAACGTCTAGGTGGATAGGTTTATGCTAGGAATTCCCCTTTCATGCATCCCAAAGCACCAAAACATCAAGAGTCATACCCTACCGATGCGATCTCTCAAGTGCCCTTTGTCCAAAAAATTGTCAAAATTTGATGGACTGTTTTTTCCAATCCACGACACATACAGTCGATCTGTTTGATCCCGTAGGGTCGCGTGAGGCTCCTCTACAATGGCCTATCTTGGTTTTCAATGACTAGAAGCCATTTTCAATTAGTAGTATTTTTTCGCCTGCTCCAAAAACCATTAGTTGCTTGCAAGGAAAAGTTGCAAGATTGGCTAGAATTGATTCGGTTCGTCTTATGCACAAACCAACGTCGCAAGTGTGTCTGGATGGGAAAGTTTACACTAGGCATGCCCCTTTTGTTCATCCCAAAGCACCAAAACATTGAGAGTCATACCCTACTGGTGCGATCTCTCAAGTGCCCTGAGTCCAAAAAATTGTCAACATTTGACAGACTATTTTTTCCAATCCATGACACATAAAATCGATCTGTCTAATCCCGTGGGGTTGCATGAGGCTCCTATACAATGGCCTATCTTGGTTTTCAATGACTCGGAGCCATTTTCAATTAGTAGCATTTTTTCGCCTGCTCCAAAAACTGTCAGTTGCTTGCAAGGAAAAGTTGCAAGGTTGGCTAGAATTGATTCGGTTCGTCTTATGCACAAACTGACACCACAAGAACATCTAGATGGGAATTTTTATGCTATGCATGCCCCTATTGTGCATCCCAAAGCACCAAAACATTGAGAGTCATACCCTACCGGTGCGATCTCTCAAGTGCCCTGAGTCCAAAAAATTGTCAAAATTTGACAGATTGTTTCTTCCAATCCACAACACATAAAGTCGATCTGTTTGATCCTGTGGGGTCACATGAGGCTCCTCTACAATGTCCTATCTTGGTTTTTGATGACTCAAAGCCATTTTCAATTAGTAGCATTTTTTCACCTGCTCCAAAAATCATCAATTGCTTGCAAGGAAAAGTTGCAAGATTGGCTAGAATTGATTTGGTTCATCTTATGCACAAACCAACATTGTGAGCACATTCGGGTGGGCAGGTTTATGCTAGGCATGCCCCTGTCGTGCATCCCAAAGCACCAAAACAGCGAGAGTCATACCATCTAGATAGTTTTCAATGTTAGATTCAGTGATCAACCAAAAATATCTATGAACCAATGACGTACCTGGATTACCTGGACCCATCAGAGACTTACACCATTGCACAATTGTTTCTGCATCTACCAACTCAGCACCACCTTCATACTTCAATTCTTCCCTGGCTAGGGCTCTTTTCACACATGCTCTCCCTTACCATGTCCAGCCTCAGTGAAATTCCAAAAATGTTGTACACTACTTGTCACATGCATCATTGTCAACCAATAAACCATCCTTGCATTCTTGAATTATGCGGTGCTATTATCTAACCACATTAAGTGTCAGTTGTATCATATGTTCCTTTCCCTTAAACTATCATAGAAAACTTTAAAGCATCCTTGTACAAACTCTGATGAATGAGTACAATCATCACTTATGTAGATGTGATACTCTCTTACAACCTTTCTATCCTCCCCTCCTATGTGCTATCATCTGCATGCATGAATGCTATGTGTACAAAAATAGAAACTTGTGTAGAGTGATAATACATGGATTGCACTTCATTTTGAGGTTGTAGTGTATAATTTTCAGTGAAATCAGCGATAGAGACAATGGTGCCAAGAGGAAATGTGTCCTTACATAACTTTAATTGCTCATCTAACCATCGAGCTCTATGTGTATGCATTATGTACTCATAAACTAGTTTCTCTTGAAACATTTTCATAAATTGAGCTACACATATATCATTTTTCACTAGCTCACATCTCTTCAAATCTTTTCCATCTTTAACTCCATATGTGACTGTCTTGTATTTTCTGAAAGAAACTAGTTTTGTACCAATTTCATGTGTGCTCTCCAAATGTATGCATCTTGGTAAACGTTGCAAACCACCACATATAGCACAAGAACCTTCCAAACAAGGAATCTTATAATAAATGCAACCATCATGTCTATTACATAGCACACTTGAAATAAATTCTCTTATCGACTTAGGAGGTGCTTGTATATTACATTCCTGCAAAACATCGTTAGTGTGCAAAGTAGAACAAATATGACGAAAAATATCATAATGCATGGAAAATTCAATATGCATCCTACAACAACACGTGGTACGTACATGATTAATCTTAATATAAAAAGGTTTTGCCATTTCAAAAAATCTTTGAGAAATTTTTCTTTGAGAAATTTTTATTTGAGGAAACTTTTGAAGGAATCTTTCATAAAATTTAGTTTGAGTCATATCCAAATAGCGTTTTGCATGTGGCTCACGATTTTTAGACCCAATTCGTCTTCTAACAACATCTCTTTGGTTGGGCGATACCCTTGTGTTGTCATGCCAAAAATTTTCAATTAATGTTTTTAGTGCATCTACAACAACCTTGTCTTTGTGTGGTAGTCTACCCGAGAATGCCCAAAGAGAATTATTGTTAGGTTCCTCTATTTGTTCTCACCTCTTTAATGCTTTACTTAATGTTGTTCTACTAACGTTTAATGACTGACTTGTTGTGCTTATCAAATGATTTTTTTTTTTTCTTTCTCATTGTGGTTGATGTAATGACACGTCGAGTAGCATTAGAATCTTTACTACGTGATTTTGAACCAATAGATTGATATGCATCAAATAGATTTCTAACAATAGTTCTTTCATTGTTACTTTCAGATGATCTTAGGCCTAGAATTTTCATTGTCTCTCTAATTTTTAAATTTTTAATCATTTGAACAATTAATTGACATCTTGCGATTCGATTTAAGTTTTTAAAATAGTTTTGCCATATTATTTTAACCATTCTCCTACAAGTTCGTTCATTCATTTTATTGGGCATTGACTTCAATATATTCTCATCAATGTCAATTAGATACTTTGGTTTCCTATGAATGATTCTAGGAGGTGTTAACATCGGTGCATTATGTACATTCAATTCATCAAGTAGAGAAGGTGTAATATGTTCATCATTTAATTGATTATTCAATGCGGTATCTTCTTCAATTGCATTAGGTTCAAATGGTAAATTATCAAATGTTTCTTCTTCAATTGCATTAGGTTCAAACGGTAAATTATCAAATGTTTCTTCTTCAATTGCATTAGGTTCAAATGGTAAATTATCAAATGTTTCTTCTTCAATTGCATTAGGTGCATTATATTTGTTTGGTAAATCGAATTGAGATGTTGAGGTTGACATACCTTCTTCTCCCATTGTTCTTATGTCAGGCAATTTCTTCATATGTTGCCCTTGTCTTTCCTTTTGAGCCTCTCGTTGTTCAATCGTTCCTCACTTGTTCTTTCCCATGGTTGATATCAGTTGACCTAAATAGAATCATATTACATATATATGTAAAGAAAAGCTCAAAAATAAATAAATAACCATAAATACGTATCTTATCACTATTTTTTGGAATCAAACTATTAAACAATCACAATTCAATCATTTGAATCCATGCAAAAACAAAAAACTAATAAAAACAACAATTCAATCATTTGAAATCATGTAAAAACAAAAAAATTCACTTACTTTTATGTATACAACAGTGATAGAAGTGCAAACACGGTTCCAGTGGGGCCTTCAACGACCTCAAAAACTTCTTTTGAGGCCATTGAGGCTCTTGGGGAACTAAAACTATATCTATAAACTGTGTACGCGCTACATTAATAACCGCGTACGTGCTCTTAGACCATAAAATGTTGACAAGCCCAACGATATTCTTTTTTCCCATTCTGGGCTAATAAGTAGCGCGTACGCACTACTAATCCTAAAAAATGTTATCACAAGGTAACAAATAATGGGAATAGTACCCCATATGCGCTTATGAGTAATAAGTACCTCATATGTGCTACTAAGCCTTAAAAAAGTTATGGCAAGGCAGGGAACTAATAGTTTTAGTACCTCGTACGTGCTCTTGAGAGAGGTAGAGGGAGGGAGACACACACACACACACACACACAAAGAAGGGGGGTGGGAGAGGGAGAGAGGGAAGGAGGGAGAGGGAGAGAGAGAGGGAGAGAAGAGGGGGGAAGGGAGGGAGAGGGAGGGAGAGGGGAGAGGGAGGGAGAGCAAAGGGGAGGGAGAGGAGAGGGGAGAGGGGGAGAAGATGGCAGGAAGGGAGAGTTAGAGGGAGGGAGAGAGGGAGAGAAGAGGGGGGGAAGGTAGAGAGAGGAAGGGAGAGGGAGAGAAGAGGGGGGGAAGGGAGAGAGAGGAGAGGAAGAGAGAGGGAGAGAGGGAGAGAGAGAGAGAGAGAGAGAGAGGAGGGGGGTGGGAGAGGGGGGGAGGGAAGGAGGGAGAGGGAGAGAGAGGGAGAGAGGGAGAGAAGAGGGGGGAAGGGAGGGAGAGGGAGGGAGAGGGAGAGAGGGAGAGGAGAGGGGAGAGGGAGAGAGAGAGAGGGAGAGAAGATGGGGGGGAGGGAGAGGTAGAGGGAGGGAGAGAGGGAGAGAAGAGTGGGGAGGGAAGGTAGAGAGAGAGAGAGAGAGAGAGAGAGAGGGAGAGAGGGAGAGGAAGAGAGAGAGGGAGGGAGAGGGGGGAGAGTAGGGGGGAGGGAAAGAGGAGGGGTCTTAAGGGGTCATAGGATACTATATGACCTCTTAGGAAACAATAAGACCTCTAATGACACCTAAGGGGTCATATGGTGGGCTAATAAAATGATATATTAAATTTAAAGTTATGAATAGAACATCATACAACGAGACTCCAAGCGAACAAACAATGAGGCTTCACTAAAAAGCAAGTGTAAGAGCTTGACCTAACCCTAAGAGTACTACCTAAGTTCTAAAACATATGATGCTATTAAATTTGCAAGGTTATAAGACTGGTCTCGATTGTGACTATAGGAATTACACACTTGATTTCTTTCATGGGTATGTACCGTTCCAAGCTGTTTGACAAGTGATGATCATCATATACTACCACTGCCATGCATAAAATAAACTTTAATTTCTTTAGGTGATAGGCATTGTGTAACAACATGGGAACTCTCGCATACCCACCACTATCATTCTACAAGACATCATCTATGTTACTCTCCCTCTTTCTCTTCCTACCTGTTGTTTTCTTCTGAAAAACATATTCCAGGTACTCTGACTCATCATGTTGCTTTGTTGACACTATTTTCCACATCTTCTCTGCTCATTAAAAACACATTCAAGAAGAATATTGCTACAGGTTTCCTTGTTTGTCACGTTAATACACCCATAGTTCAATTTCAAACCCTATTCCTCCTATTCAATATACACACAAAAATCCATCAGTCAATTTTTTTTAGGAGAGGATAGATGATAAAAATCAAAGAGGAAGTTGCAGACAAGAAATAAATTCACTTATTTCTATAGAAGTGCAGACACAGTTGCAGTGGGGTATGGAGGGAGAGAAGAAGAGAAAGACGGATGGGGTATGGAGAGAGAGAGAGAGAGAGAGAGAGCTTGTATGTGTCTGAGAGGGAGAGACAATACACTTACACGTGTATATATATGTTTAATATATTATATATATACATATATTATATGTATTAAACATATTATATATACAATGTCATATTATACACATATTATATATTACATATATTATATGTATATACACATATTATACATAGAATATCATATTATACAATAGTGCGTACATGCTTCTTACACTATAAGTACCCCATACGCGCTTTTTAAACCATAAGTACCTTGTACGTGCTTTTGACTATTTAGGCTTGGAAATAGGCCTGGATGACAAAGCTATGGATTGGAAGTTTGATTTCCCTCCATTTCTCTCATTTTTGACATGTTTTATTTTATCAACTTGGTTTATCGACTTTGTCATCATCAGGTTTACACTTCATAAAGTGGGTATTTCTAAAATTGCCACCATATTTTCACCCATCTTCTGAGCTTTCTAACCATATAATTTATTTTCAATTTGAACAACAATAACATATTATTATTGAATTTATTTTACTAGTGTCTCCATAGTTCTCACAGACATAGGTGCACCATTTTCTAAATAACTTTTGATATACTTATCCAAATTTTAAAAACTTTATATATTATTGTAGTGCACTTGATTCTTTACAATTTAAAAAAAGAAAATTTGTATTTTTGATTTGTTTAGTGCAACTTATGCTTCGAGCACGAATAGGTACCGATTTTTTCAGGATGTGCTCGATTGGAAAAATCATAAAAAAAATAACTCAACAAAAAATTACAAAAAAATACACATCTTCTATTGCTCACTCTTAACTATCTTTCTGCCAAAGGATTTGTCAAAATACTAAATCTAACTATGACTTTTTTGATGCGCACGTCAGCTTCTATTGCTCACTCTTAACTATCTTTCTGCCAAAGGATTTGTCAAAATACTAAATCTAACTATGACTTTTTTGATGCGCACGTCAGACACTATGTTATGTTTTTCAGAAGAAAAAAAAATGGGGTCAGTTTTTCATGCGCGAAGGATTTGACCCCCTTAATCTTATCCAATTTTGAAAAAGTTTAGCAGTTTGGAAACTATATTCAGAGTACTACAATATTTGTTGTTACATTATCTTCATATCTTGAGTGGATGACTTTCAAATGTTGCCTCCAAGTTCAGGTTCACTTGATTTCAAAAAAAAAAAAAAAAAAGTGTCCACTTATACCCCCCTTTTTTACCACCATCTTTGTGCACTTACCCCTCTCTGAAGCTCAAAGGATGTCTGTGACCCGTTTCTTACTCTTGAGGACCTTAGAGAGGCTATTTTTTTAATGGTATATGACAAAGCTCTTAGTTGTGATGGATTTCCTTGTGAATTTTATAAAGCTTTGTGGCCTTGTGTTGGTTCTGACTTGCGCAAAATTTATTTGGAAGCTTTTCACTCTCAATCTTTGGGACAACTTATTAACAAGGGAAATATCAAATTAATCCCTAAATCTTTTTAATTGGTGACCAAATCACTTTGTTGAATATTTCCTACAAGATCATTGTCAGGGCTTTGGCTCTCAAAGTCAAACATCTCCTTCCTTAGATTGTTCGGCCTAAACAGACTAGTTTTATCAATTCCAGGTTTATCCTAGATAACATTATTGCGGTTTGGGAAGGTATGGAGTGGGCTCAAAATTATTCACAGAAATCCCTCTTTCTTAAAATTGATGTTGCCAAAGCTTATGACTGCATTGAATGGCCCTTTATTTTTGCGATCTGTTGAAAGCATTAGGATTTGGTCCCTAGTTTATCCAGTCTATTCAGATGCTTTTTGGGGATGCTTCAGCTTGCATCACCATCAATAGTTTCCAATCTTCGGCTTTCAAAATTTTTAGTTCTATTCACCAAGATTGTCCTCTTCTACCCTCTTTATATGTGCTTGTTGTTGAAGGATTTGGGTATATGTTTGCCTATGCCATATTAATTGGATGTGTAAGGGGGATTTACCTGCCTAAGTCACCTTCTCAACTTGTCAATGGTCATTTTGTAGATGATTCCTTTATTACTCTCATTGAGGAGGAGAATAATGTCAAGGAGGCACTTCATTGTTTGGATATTTTTTGTTTGGCATCTGGGTCAGCTATCCAATGGCACAAAACCTAGTGTTATAGACAATCTTTCCTTCCTGCCCCACCTTGGACTGTACAGTATGGTTGGAAATGGATCCAACATGGGGAAATCTTTTTATTTTATGGGCATTCTCTTTGCTTTTCAAGGGTCTATTGTGTCCCTCTGGAATGTTGTGTTAGCCATAATTGAGAATAAGTTTGCATACTAGATTACCAAACCACTCTCCTTGGCTGGCGAATTTTGGATTTTCTCCAAGATTCTTGTGGCTACTCATATTTATTATTCCTCTTACAATAGGCTTGAGCAGCTTTTGAGAGACTTTTTGTGGGCCAATGGAGTTCACCATCATGGTTTTTATAGGCTTTCTTGGGATTATTGTTGTCTCCCATGTAAATTTTGTTGGCTTGGCCTTTATCCTACCCAAAACCAAGGGATTTCCTTGTTTGCCAAATGGGTTCTCAGAGCTATTTCTAGTAATGAATCTTGGAAAAAGAATTTATGAAACTATATTTCTTTGGGGCACCTAGTCAATAGACTAGCCTGGAAGGGGATTTGCTTTCAAACCCTTCTTGTTATGAAGTATTATGTGCACATTTAAGGCCCTTTTGTTGCCAAAAGAATTTGGTGGTCTTGGGAAGTTGTTAAGCCTTGGATTTGCAAAGATGAGTTAGGATTTCATGATGGTCTTTCTTTTAACCATCACAACATTTGGTGGTCTCCTCTCATACAGGTCTAGGGGCTTCCTCTTGCCCATGTTCCTGGAATTCATGCTCTGCGTTTTCACAAACATGATATTTGTACTCCTCGAGATCTTTTTTCTCATGCCACTATGAGTCTCCATTCTTGGGAAGATTTGCAGACTTAATATCGCCTCACTCGACTAGATCAACACACATTTGAGCTTGTGTTATCTTATCTATCTCTGAATATGCTACACAAGCTTGGTATTCATTCTGTGAGGCCTTGGTGGAAAGACTAGCATTGGTTTCCCAACACCACTTTCTGTAACTACAAACCCAAGATGGGATACCATTGGCTTGTGCTTCATTTTCCTATGGTCCTCGTTTTGTATCTTAGGTGACATTTGCAGTCTTCGCAAAGCACATGGAGTCATAGATTTCTTACCCTCTAGTCTTCTATTGTCGAGCCTTAAGCAGCTCATTTTTCCTAGTGCATTCTTTTCCAAGGCTTTCCCTTGGGTTCTCGTCTCAGGAATCTAGGGGTGTTAGACCCTCGTTGTCCCTTTTGTGGGTTTCCTGAGACCTTGATGCATCTCTTATAGTTATGTAGAAGAGATCAACAACTGTGGACATGGATACATGATTTTTTTAGGCCTTTTTTAGCCTAAGCCTTTCTCTTGGCATATTGTTTTAGTTAGGAGATTCCCCTTGGATCCATTCCAAATTCTCGCAAATATGACATGCTTTCAAGGTGGAAATCCTATTCAGCTTATGGAAAGATAGAAATGCTATTTTATTTTCCCATAGCTCTCTTGATACTCATGTTTTTTTGTATGCTAAAACTTGTATATGCAATAATGTGATGTTACAAATTCAAGTGCAAGCTAATAAAGTGGCTCTTTAAGTGGCCCACTTGCAAGTGCTTCTAGACCACTTGGGTAATGCCCCTTGTACAGCTGTCAAGATTCCACTAGACCCTTCTTTCTCTTGCGATCATTCACCAGCCCATGGCCATCAACATGGTCACAACTCTTCCATTGGTGGCTCTGACACACCTTGCTCTTAGGCTCCTTGTTGCCACTTTGGCAAAGGGAGATACTTTCCACGTCGCTGCTCTACCTCTCCACCTCAGGGTGGCTCTGCTTCTAGGTGGTCTGTGGGTGGTGGTGCTTCTTCGACTCTTGGTGGTTCTGGTTGGCTAGTTTCTGATTGCCCCAGTTATTCTAAAGGGTTTCCCCAGCTTGCTCTCATAATTTCTTGAGTGCAAGAAGATAAAGATGATAAAGAAGAGGATGCTAAGGATGGGTGGTCTCTTTGAGACCCCCCCTGACTACATTGATGTATGGGGTAAAAAAGATGACATGGATCCACCTCCTCCTTTTGTTGTTGTTGCTTTAGCCACTTAGGCTTTTCTGCATGTTTCTAGATTTCTAGGTTGGCCCCATGTTTTTTGGATGCATCTGATCTATGCCTGTATGACTCTCAGGGAATGACTCTTTCCTCCCACTTTTTTTGTGAATAGTGTACTCTCTTATACTTATTTTAATTTAAATTCTTATTCATCAAAAAAAAATTGAATTGTTGTTTGTTAGGTTTTTTGTTAATGTAAATATGGATCTAATTATTCCTTGTTTAATTAATAATAATAGTACCATATAAATTAGTAGATTGTTTAAGAGGACTTTATTGTTATGTGATAAAAAATCTCCCAAAGTTAGTCACTCTATTGGTGGTTGCTTGAACATTATGAGGAAGCATTACTTGTATAGAATAAAAAGGAAATACAGATCCTTTCCTTTTTGATCCTTTAAAGACGGCTCCCTTGGTTAGTGGTGGTGATGAGGGTACCCCTTCTTCAAATAAGATTCTCTCTAGTGTCAATGGTGTTCTATTTTTTAAGTCCTTGGCTTTGATAAGACAATTCAAAGAAGACTATTCAGGAACATTTTTTCAATAAGGTTTTCCCTAGGGTTTTGTGGTTACCTATTATGCCTTTAACATGTAAGGTTTAAATAAAGAAACATCTAGATGAGAGGTCAACAAGAAGTCCTATAAATTCTTATGAGCTAGGTGCAATAACTAAAGAGGGAATGCAACTAGTAAGGAAATTAGCATAAATGAGTCTATTGCTAGGATTTTTGGTTGTATTGAAAGCTCTTTAGGGAACTTTGGCTTCAAGCTAGCTTGACCCGATTGGATTGTTATTTTATTTGTTTGGTTATAGTTATTTTTAGTCACTTTTGAAGGTCTTTTGACTGTTGTTACTAGTTTATAACCTTACTGCTATTTGATACTTTTTGTAGGTTCATTCTTGGGCATTAGGATTCATTGAGCACTATATCCTTTTTTATCTATGTAAAAGGTTTTGGGCCTTTTCAAACCCCCCTTTACTACTTATCTTTTAAAAAAAGATATTTCAATTTATAATTTAAGATGAAAAAATGATTTATTAGATGTCATAACTTGTTGGTCTTGGTTTTATTTTTTTGGGCTCTCATCGATAGAGATATAAGATTATTAAAATTAACCATCTACTAGCCTCACTCACCTCTATTTGTACAATTCTAACCTTTGCAAGTGTGGAATTAATTTTTTCTATCATCTTAATATAAATTTTATTAATCTAATTTAAATAAAAACTATATTTAATTTATTCACCTTGGTGTTAATATATTTGAATGAGGGTAAGCACTAGTGATGTCTATAAACACATTTAGGGAATCTATCATATAGATTTTTTTGTGCTCCAAGGTTGAATACCTAGATGAACTGATCTTAGAACTCTAACTAATATAATTGAAGGCAACAAGGAATCATGTCATTAGATTGGGATGATGTGATTTTTTTAGGAATTTTGGTTTATCTTCATAAATTCATACATACATGTGCTCCACAAATCGTAAGTTACAATGCTTGTGATAGTGTGTGGATTAAATCTCCATTTTTTTGATAGGATATATATTTCTTTACAAACTAACATAAATATTGCTCCATGTAGGCCAATAATAACCTGTTCTCAATGGTTATTTGTCTAGGATAGTACCACTGGTGTGTGTGCCATAGATAAATTACATAGAGTTCTTTTATTATGAAAATATCCTCTTTTGAATTAAGACATCTAAGTAGAGTATCATCAAATCTCCTTCTTTATAATTTTTTCCAATGATGGTAAAATAAGATCAAAATTGGATACAAGCTTTATGTTGAGCGCAAGATAAGTATAAATGTCATTCAATACAAAGGCTTATTGGGACTAATAAGTTTACAGGTGAACTCTAATTTCAACACATCATATGCAAGTACCAAAATATTCTCGACTAAGAATTCACAATGTTGATTTTTCAATGGCATATCCAAAAGGGACCTAATTGTAACCATGGCATCTACTCCTTTATTTTAGTCCTTAGCATTCAACCATTAATGGTAGGTATGAAACCTTAACTATCATCTTTTCCCTAATGTTGGAACCTACTCTTGTATGCCCCTAATTGTAAAAGTTTTCTTGGTCTTATGTCTCCTTTGAAGACTCGATCATATTTTTCCTTCATTTATATCTAAATAAATATTCAATTTGCTCCTATAGTTGAATTCTACCTAAACATTATAATTTACCTTCTCCCCATTGTTTTTCATATGCCTAAAATTTCATAAATTTGGAAATTTAATAAGGGAACCGATATGTCATTTATTGACATTAGGTGAGGTTTCAAATTTCCCTTGCCTTAATACCTACATTTGATTCCCTACAACCTCACATTGTCCTATTTTTCAAATTTTAAGGAATCTATTAAATAACACATCTTTATTCATCTTCAATCCTTAATGGATTCCCCTTTCCTTTTCACACTTCTTGTTTACACATACAAACTTATTGTAATCACTTTTCCAAATGATATACAATACGTTACATTTCATGATTTCTCCTTTCCTTTTCCCACTTCCTCTCTCTTCCCTTCCTCAAAAATACCTTGGGTATGAAAAAGTTTGTATCCGCATTCCCTTGTGATGCTTATGTATACTTTGGGAAAGCATTTTCTTGAATCTTCAACCTTAATCCTGCAAAATATTTTTTATATATTATATTTGATAGGTCTTGCCAACTATAATTAAGATGACATGGCACTCTAAGAAAATTCAAAATCGTGTTGTATTCTAAATTTTAACTAATAAATAAATATGTTCAATCCTTCAGTCAAATGCATCTTATGGTCAAAGGGGAAACTTACATTTAAATATGCATTTGTGCTAGATAACTTCTCAAAAAGCCATCAAGATCTTCTTTTTATTTTGCAATTTACAATAGACGGACTACAGAAACCACAGATGGTGATCTTGTCATTCCCTGCACTAGGTCACTGCATTCCTCTATTGGAGCTCTCAAGGCTTGTTGCCTCCCAAGGATCTTCTCACACCACTCAGATTTAAAAGGAATGAGATAAATCAATTTCTGGAGTGTAGACAAGATGAATCCAATCATGAAGTTTCTATAGCCAATGTTACAGATCATCAGTAAAGGTGGATTGAGATTGGTACTTAATACTTTCACGGAGTTGGAATCTGAGAAACCTGATGATAAAACCAGTGTGGGCTAAAGGTCCCCTACTGTCGATGAGTTATTTTGGCTATGTGCTTGTGAAAGAATGGAAGGGGGATGATAATAGTGGTGATTCATCTCAGAATAAAATATATGTTATTTATGCTATAGTGAAAGTAGATGTACAGACTACTACAGTGATCTCAGATGTGCAGGTTTATGGATAGATGAGAGAGATTTTAAGATAGGTTCTTAGTGATGACAAAGGTAAAGAGATGGGAACGACTGCATAGAAGCCAGGCATTTGCAATTGAAATGCACAAGTGGCTAAAGATGAGACAAGAATAATCGAGTTTGTGCTAAGTTTGTACACATAATGGTTCTATTAGTTCAGTTTTAAGATTATGTATTCTAATTTAGTAGTAGGAATGAGGTTACCTATTATGGTTGTTTATTTTGTATTTTTTTAAGGGTTTAGATTGAGTTAAGTAAGCTTATGAGATAAGGGTGGATTGGTTTGGTTTGGTTTGGTTTCTTTTGATTGTTTTATTTAAGTCGATATAAATAAAATTATTTTGGAAAAGTTATGTTGTCATGAAAATACAATTTGTTGTTAATATTTTTAATGAGGTACTATTATCATATTGCATGGAAGACATCTAGTTTAGTTATGGTATCAAATATAGAGTAAGCATTTGTTAAGCTTTTTCTTCTATAATACATGTTGATAAGAGTATTAGTCTAGAATGCCTATGGTAATTGTAACTCATTTATCATTAATTTTTCAATGAAGTTATTTGGGTCATGAAAAAGCATTGTTGGTTACAATATGATAGGGTTTTACAAGTTTTCAAACCATGTTATTCTTTTATCTAACTTTATCATTGGTAGATATAAATTTGGTGAAAATTTTGGTTTTAAATTGTAGGCATCTACAACTTTAATTATTGTTGAAGATATATCGATGTAAGTCATTTGTTCCCATATCAAATAGTAAAAATGATCTAGTGAATGATATAAAATATTCCATTAAAAAAATTGAAACAAAAATTCTCAAGATAAACACAAAAAGTAAATTAATTTAAGTAGAATCTACTTACTAGAATAACACAAAGACAAAAATCAAATGAAAAATAAAATTAAAAAAATAACTTAAAACATTTTTTTTTTAATTTTATTCAAGATTATTTTCTGAAAATGATTTTATACTAGCTTTGTTTTTACTATTTTTTAGAGGAATGTTCATTATTTTTTGAAAATTTCTTGTTTGATTAGAGTTGTTTAATTTCTAAAATAATATATATTTTTCATAAGAAGTCTTTAAATGGTTTAAGAGCTTTATGCAACTAGTTTTGTGTAGTATAGTGTTGCTTGGAAATGATTTTGTGAAGAATTCACATCTACAACTACCTCTCATGAAAATAAATTATTCTTAAATATATTTTAAATATAAGGAGTGATGATAGAGTATAAATACTAGATTATTTAATTATATATGCTTATTGACTAAACTTTCTTACTTGAAATTAAATATGAACTCTCGCATCTAGATATATGAAAGTCCTTACATATGTAAAAATATTCTATTGATATGAGAGTCCTCGAGGACCTAGTTCATATTAAAATATCTTGCCTTCCTATGGTCACTTTCTTTGTAATGGGATATGGAAATTAGGTTATGGATGGAAGATACTTATGAATGAAAAAATAAGAATAGAATGTGAGATATTAGATTTTAGATATTTGGAGCCATGTGTAGGTATTTATGGGTATCAAAATTGTTTCTCCACCATCTTAAAAAATTGTTTCATCTTTAAGATAATTGGGTGTCATTAATAATGTAGAAGATGAGGCTCACCAACAAATTGAGAAGTGTTTAAATCCAATTGGTGAGATTGATTATTCTAGATGCTACATTTTGATCTCATTTTTTTACTCAGGAGTGTATTCTTGGAGATTCCATTAATAAGGTTTTAAACCAAATTGATTTTTAAAATTAGTAACTACACCCAATGTACACTTCACCCTTAAATATTTATCACTAGGTCAAGAAAAACTAGTCGCATAAAACATCTTATATAGATAATTTAATACCTTACACTTATAGTTGTATATAATTCTCATAGATATCATAGTGGTAATGTGCATGAATGTATGACATGATTCTTTGATTGTTTAGCTCATGTGGCATATAGAATGGTTAGAGAAAATGTTGAATATGATTTGTGTGAGATTTTGTGACGACAATTGTTATACAATATGAAGATGTCAAAGAGTGATATGTACCTATTTCGGAATGGTTCTCTAATTGTCTATTTAGTTTTCTATTTTCTACATCCCTTTCTTGGTATGGAGAATATTGCATGGAGAAATGATATGACCATTCGGTCACGAATCAAAGGTTACTTAGATGATTTGGAAGATAGCTATAATATGTGTAGAAATTTCTTTGAAAATCTCATAAGTGTTTTGGTTTTGAGGAATCAGATTCCCTAGGCCAAGGTTTTCGACTTGTATGAGAATGGCATTGTGTTTTTAGTTGATAAAGATAATTACTTTTTAGAAGTTGCACTTCTAAGGATTTCTTGGGCAACTCCATTACCTAATGAGGTTTTTGAAGATGAATGCATGAAATTAGCAGGAAAATTTTTGATGATGCAAAGGATTAGAGTGCAGGGAGGTTTGGAACAAAGGATGAGATTCTTGGAAGGTCCAGAATGTTGTTACTTGAAAAGAAAGTGAAGAAATATAGAAGGCCATTTGGAGAGGCATCTACCTCCCGTTCTTAAGTTCACAAGAAAATAAAAAGAGTTCCAAAGAAGAAGAAAATCATGCTGGTGAATATTGATAGTGATGATGAGGAAGAGAAATGAAGGCATAACAAGAAATTGTTTAGAGTGAGAAAGCAGAAAAAGAGTAGAGTGTTTCTGAGGAAGCATTTGATGATGATGATGATGGGCTTACAAAGGATAAAGTGCTTGATTTGATCAAGAAGCCCGACAATGTAAGTCAGTCGATGATTTATATCATAGTTATGTGTCTTATGAGCATGATGTTATTGAGAAAGCTTTTGTAAAGTATTTAGTGTAGAACAATTTGGTTGCTATTGATGTTGTTGATTGTCTTCTAAAGAAACTTGTTGAGTTGCTAATTGAGAGAATGGCTAAAGAAGATGATAAGGGATAATTTACTAAAGAATTTGCATGAGATGATGATAAAGAAACTATGTATAAAGGTACATCAGGTGTTGAATCTTAGTTTATTGAATTTTAGGAAATCTACCAAAGAGGGTAAGAAAGTGTATAAATTTTGTTTGGGGTGGCCTATTGCCACACAAAAGTTTAAAATTAAAATTGATCAGATTGAATCTTAGTTAGTTGTAATGGCTAAAGATTATAAAGTATCTACTGATATCTATGGCAAAGAAAGGGATAAGGTTCATAAATTGTATAATCAATTAGCTCTGAGAAGGAAATAAAGAGATGATTCATAAGAATGTTTGGAGAGCTAAGAGTTGATATTGAGTTAAAACTTTTCTCCTATTTGATATTTCTAGTTGAAGAAGAGAGTGTTGAGAAAGTTGCCAAGGACATAAATTCTTTTGATGATACTATGAATAAATGCATTGATTGTGATAGTCAGAGAAGAATTATGGATGCTACTATTCATGCTTGGAAGGCCTCAGTGATCGAATTGAAGAAGCAATTCAAAGTCATATGGCCAAATAAATTTAATTGATTTCAGTGTTTTAATGGTTTGTGGCCTTTGTCTTTGATGGCAAAGGGGGAGAAAGGTTACTGAAAAATATTTTAATATTTCTTTCTATCTATTTTCCTTTGAGATATTTGTTAGGGGGAGTTATTTTCAAGGTTTATCTATAAAAACATTTTTGGTTGTTTGCCATGAATAACAAAGGGGAAGAATGTTGTACATATGTGTTTTATTGTCATTTATGTCAAACCGTGTGGTTCGAATATGTTTTAAGTCTGGAAATCTATTGTATTGGAAGCGGCATTTAAATTTGTTCAAGTATGAGTTGATATGGTTTTGGAACAGAGATCTATATGATGGGTTCTATAGTTTGGTTCAGGCAGGTTGTGTTGGTTATTGATTCTATTGATTTCAGCATGATCAAGATTGTTGGAAGCATGTTTTGGATGGTATGAGTGTTGCATGTTTTGGTCTAGACTCTTTCTTATGCAAAAATATAATTAGTGAAAGATTTAGGCTATATTATCAAAATTGGATGTGATGTATATTTGGTCTGGTGATTCCGTGAGAAATATTCTTTTGGTTTGATGTTAGATTAGGTCCATTTTATGGTTCTTGTTTTACATTTTGGTATGGATTAATTATCTTGGTCAAAAGTGTTTGTACACATTATAATCTATCTTTTGGCCAACTTAGTGAGAAAGTTTTTCTTCCAATTCGATGTATATATATATGATGATTTGTTGAAAAGAGTGTTTATGTGATAGAATTGAGGAGAGGTATGAATGATATGCAAGCAAGTTGTGTATGCAAGATATTGATATAGAAATGCAATATCAAAAATCTCAATCGACACAATTCAATGCAACAAATGGTGCCTTCCTCCACATCATCAAAGGTTGTGTACTGCCATCTTTGTCCTTTTGTCCATTGGGATCGCTTTGTCAGCGTCAAGCTCGAATTTCACCAACTCTAGCGACCTGTCATCTTCAAGACTCTAGCATGGCGCGAAGACGTCCACGTGACATGCTATCATCCTGCAAATATGACAGTCTGCAAGTGGTCATTTGAGCATTATGCCTTTTCCTGGAAGGAATCGTAACATCTTTGCATGTGCCCACTGACTTTGGTTTCTCTTCTAGAGCCTATATATCTCCTGTTTGAAGACATTTTGAGTATCTTTTGGAAATTTTGGATCAATTCTTGCAAGTTGAAGCTTTTGGCGATCTCCTTGGGTGATATTATCAGTTTTTCACAACACCACCATTGTTGCACTCAGTCAAACAAAATTATAGTACTATTATTCACAAGTCTTTGAAGGGGAGTTCACTTATTCTTCTTATTTTGTTTTGTATATTCATACTTATTTATCTTAATCTATTATCATCTTTCTGTTATCTTTATTACTAATTTCTTCGTGGCTTTATCTGGGTTGTTCATGGAGGTGGAAACACCAAAGCGAGGGTTTGACGAAGAAAAAATCCAAAACACAACCCCCAACATTTTCTTTTCTTATTTGTGTGTAGGCTTACGATGGTGAGAAAACTAACTGTCTTGTGGGAGGCTTCAATCGTGGACCCGCTGTGAGCTTCTATCATTTTCCCTTATTTTATATTTTGGAATATCCTGCTCATTTCATTTTCCCACATTTCTTAATTAATAGTTGAGTTTTTTGTCTTTGTTGTATGGATTTTGTACCCTATTCGTGTAGCACGACAACATGTTGCATTGGTGTCCTAGTTCTACACACTCGTCCTAAGGACAAAGGTTAAATAGAGTCATTTGACAGTTCCATTTGTTGTTTGATAACTTAGTTTTGCATTTTTCATCCCTTGGCTCACCCTTAGTGCCAGTTTAAGTGAGGTAGTGGCGAATAGGTTTGTTCCTTTCACTTTAGCACCTTGGGGGTAAAAAATCTCCTCTACATTTTAGTGAACCCGACGTGAAGCTAGTTTTGTTTTTGCATCATTTAGATCATTGTATGTATCTAATTAAAATCTAAAAAAAAAATTAAAAAGAAAAGAACCCTTTTACATCTTTGTTTTAGAATTTGCATATGGTTTAGTTCATTCCATACAGTTTACATCCTTCTTTTAGTATTTGCATTTGTTTCTTTATCTTTAGAAAACCTTATTATAAGACAAAACCTTTCATGTCCTTGCAGTGTAGTCTTAGCATCGCAAGGCTTGTCTATGAGCTTCACGACCCAAAATGCCATAGGAGTAGTAGTTAAGAGGACATCTAGATGGACTTTCCCCCCCGATTGTTATAGTCCTCCTCTATCAGATGCGATTATCAAAGATACTTTGCCTGACCTAAATGAGTTTCTCACCTCTCATACTCCACCATTCATGGGGAGCTTGTCAGTTACTAGTTCTCAGAACAACTCCTCGACGAATTCTTTGTCACCTTCTCCTCTTATTGTTGACCATGAAATTCCACTGTCACTATTGAATTCATGTATATTTTTAACATTGTTATTTGTTAATGGTCATGCAGTATGTGTTGCCTGCAGAAATACGAAACACTTTTGATCGTGATGTTAGGTTAACTATTTACAAACTATCAAAATATTTGAGGTATTTTGAATCAATCATTCCTACGCTTCCATGACTTACATTTTTGAAGTAATCATAAGTCTTTATTGTAATACATGTTGATACTTGTAGGTGGGTCTCATCGAAAGAGATACATCTAGATGACTTGAAGTATTGGAAAATGAATGTTTCACTTTTGATGTGTGATATTCAAATGTGCTTCCCTCCAAGCTTTTTTAATTCTCAAGAGCACCACCTTGTACACCTAGTAGAAGAGATTGAACAGTGTGGTCCTATTCATATTCAAACAATGTGGCTTGTGGAGAGATATATGAAGGTTTTAAAACAATTTGTTAGGCAAAAGGCTCGACCAGAGGGGTCCATGGTTGAGGGGTACATGGTTTTCCAAGCGATGGTTCATTTGAGTGAGTACTTACCTCAATTGCATCTCAAAGCTCCTCGATTATGGAATTATAACCAACCTCAATAATTTGAAGGAGAAAAATTAGAGGGTCAAGGGACTTCAAAGACGATAAAAGGTATACAAAAATGTTGGAAGTAGTTGTTTTTATCTTAAATTTTATAATACATGCTTTTAAATAATTATTAATTCATTGAACAATTATATTTGTCATTGTAGATGCTAAGGAGTGGGAAGCATTACATTTGTATGTTGCATACAATTCTGAATTTATGTTGGAATGGATGGAGAAGTACGCTGAACAAAAAAAATTAGAGGATGAAAAGGCATGGGCCAATATATATAATATACATGGTCAAAACACTGCTCGAGGATTGCCCACAAGCCATAAAAGAAAACGGCCAGAGAGATGCTCGTGGAATTGGCTAAAGACCAATATTGAACATGAGGCAACAATAGGGAGGAATAGAGTGACACAAAAACAACTGAATTTCGTCAAAGGATATATAAATGGGGAGGTGATACATATATAGTAACATATTGGAGATATTCAATAAATTGTCTTTTAACTTTTGTATTCTCGAATCTAATTAGCTAATATTTATATGAATTTAGGTAACATATTACAAAGGAATGTAGAATTTTGGTCATCAATTTTGCATCAAAAAGGTTGATGAAAAGAGACAAACTTATGATTGTGGAGTTTCAGCATCATTTGAGGTGGAGAGTCATTCACATGCAAATGATAGACACTCGATCACAAGCACACTTTGCTATTATGGAGTGTTGGGGGATATTATAGAGCTTGATTTTATGTATTTCAAGAAAGTTATTTTTCATGTTGAATGGTACAAGCTTATCAAAGTGGGTGAAGAAAAAACTATCTTTTTGCACAACAATGGATTCCATATGATCAATACATCTAGGTTTGAAGCCACCTCTGAACCTTATGTGTTTCCAAATCAATGTGACCAGATATTTCTCATTCCAAATTTAGAACAACATGGTTGGTCATTTGTGATTGATTATGATCCAAGAGGATGAAGAGTAACATATGTTGAAGACAATGAAGATGCAAAAGTCCCCCCTGATGATGAAAATAGCGCAGATGGAGATGATGAAAATTTTATTGTCAATGATGCATATGACCAGGATGACGATCATGACGAGATCCTTGAAGTATTTGAAGGACATGTGCAACCAGATGGGCATCAAGTCCATGAAGATGATGAATTTATTGATTTTCATTTGCCTATAGTTGAAGGTGATGAAGATCATGAAAACGCTAGTATTAATTTATTTGTTGATTTAGGACCCATTGATGATGGGGTATTTATGCCATCAGATGAGGAAATTTCATGTGAGGATGACATTATTTGATCACCATGATGGTTGTAAGGATTTAATACAATTTAATTAATATTTTATAATTTACATCTCTGTTGGGACTGTTCATATTGTCTTTTCTTTTCATAAGGTCAATTAGACCACAAATGCACTATTTTTGGTCTTTATGAATACTTATTGGAATCACTATTTGTTGGTATGAAGTTTCTCGTACAAAGTTACAATCTTGCTTACCTATAATTTGTTCTAACCTTTCTTGTAATGGCTTCCATGGTAGGGACTAGTTCTTATGATTGCAATTTTTTAATGATGTGCTAATTGTCTCTAACTGTTATGAATGTTCTTATCTTTGACAGTGAATGTATATTTTGGTTTCACACATTATTATTTGTTAATGAGGGATCACTTCTCTGAGACATTCGTTTGGCTTTGTGACTGTTGAAGACAAAATCTTGTGTTGTTCATTGGGACTTTTTACATGATGTTCTCATTAAGTACATTCTGATATGCTGTCATAATTCTGAAACAGAATGAAGATTGAAATACAAGTATTCGTAATGGTTGTCTTTTTTTTGGATATGCATAGTATACGCTTTCACAAATACATTTGTTGTCAAAGATTGTTTCTTTGGCTCCTTCATCATGATTGTGTGTGATTGAGTCTATGGGTGTTACTATTTCAATATGTCTCTTCATTGATCTCTTTGTGCATTAAGGGCTGCTACAAGGCATAATTTGTGATAAGCTTCATGTGCCTGGGCATGACTGTAGTAAGATGTTCACTTAGGAGGCTTCTTCTTTTGACTCATGAACATCTTAATGATTGTGTTAAAGTCTTCTATATGCCTCTGTGTATGCTTATTATTGTCTTTTACAGATTATTTGCTCTAAAGGTTTCTACTTGGGCCAAAGGTTTCTATTTGCTCTAAAGGTTTCTATTTGGGCCATCACATGCCTCCCTAGGACTGATTTTGATGATAAACACTTAAAAGATCTATGTTTCTATGTTTGAACTTTCTATTAGTTCTTTTGAATATCATATGATTATTATTTTTCTATAGAATTGCAACAAGGATTGTCCCTATGATAAGTTGAGTGTGACACTTATTTCTGCAACTTTCATCCTAGGCATATGATGCTGACATGATTTGAGAACATTTCAAATTCTTTGACTACTATTATTTTTTCTTCATTTTTGGCTGCATTTCATGGGGTCCTCTTATATCAACCTCAGTCATGAAATGGTTGTCACCAATTGGTTGTACTAGCTGCTACATGTTGTTTCATATTGCGCATGATCTTTGCTATCCTTATCATTACAATAACAATAATATTTACTCATTTCCTCTCATACTGTAGTTGTTCTTCTCTCTTCAAACTGTCAAAAGCTCTTGACTTTGTCTTTATTGCTATAGAATTGTGTGTGACTTTGACTTACTAAAAAGGCTTATGATTATCATATGGTTTGTTTTTTACATGCCTTTATGAAGGTCTCGGGTTTGCATTCTAAATGATTGGCATATTATTCCTTCGAACCCCTTTTGATCTAGATTGCTTAGAGAGTATTGTGAATGCTCAGTATCTTGAGACTTACTATTATGAATATTGTCCTTGAAGTGTCATTCCAAACACCATTCTTTTAGGTTCTTAGAAAGATACAAAGTAAGAATGCTATGGGATTTTTATGGCTACTAATCTGCCCTTAATATTGTTGTCGACTGAGATTTGGTTTAGAATAAATCCTTATTCTTTGCGATATTATAATCTTTTTCTGTATTTTCAAATTTTGTAGAGTATGCAAAACATTTGCTAGTGACCATGGGTACTCTACGCATACATTCTCTAATAAATATTTTCTTATTTTATGTCATTATGTGCCTTTTTAAGAATGTGGGTATGGGTGCAACCGATTCTTCTATGGGGGATCCTTTGATCTTAAATGCTTTGATTGATATGTTAGAAAATGGACAATGGCAACAAATTACTATGATGGTGCATGAGGTAAGCTTGAAATTTGTCTTTTATATGCTAAATTATCTTATTTTCCCTATTATATTATGTTAATTTGTGTTTGTGGAATGCAGGCCATCTCAAAAGTAACTCCATCTTGTGTGAATCTTGTTGGCATGAAGGATCCAGATGTGCCCTCCAATACATCTACTATTATGGTAGAGGTAAGATTCAATCATATGTTTGTGTGGGTTTGATTGTGTTATTGTCACCTATTATACCATTCTAATATTGTATTTGTGCCTTATAGGATGTCTCAAGGATTACTCCAACAAACACTGATGTTCCTAATGTGGGTTCAGTCAAAGTTCTCCCACCAACATCCGAACAAGTTTCCTTGAGGAGTCTCATAGATTCCCAATCAATAATACTAAGGCTCCTACTAGATACTCCTAAAAATGTTCCAATCAGACAAGAGATAAGTGAACAAATTCAGTTATGGGAAAGGCCATTATTGGAGAGTGCAGGGCCTACCTCAGATGAACAGGTAAAATTAATTATATATTTTCATTTTCACAATTTTACAATTAATGATTTTTAATTTTGTTTTTCTTTCTTTAAACACTGTGATTAGAACTATGGATACTGTCAAACAATCTTTCTCTTTACTGTCTGATCTTCATTCTTATTGACTACTGCAACTTGAACAGTGATGTCTCCAAGACTGTCTTGGATCATCTTCATACTACTAGCTGCTTAGAAATAGTTTCATATTTTGGTTGGGTTTCTGATAATTCACAATCTCACTGTAAATATAGGAAATAAATGACAAAGTGGTTGATGCAACTATAGGAGCATCTACCTCAACCCAGAGGACTACAACAATATCCTCAATGACTACAAAAGGAAAGCAAGAAGTTACAATCTTGCTCACCTCAGAAGGAAATGTCTTGAAGGATGAAGTAGGGTTAAAATTCTTTCACTTTATTTTTCATCGTGCTAAACAATTATTCGGCAATACCATTCAAATAGATTGGAGGAAGCAATCCAATGCTAAGAAAGATGACCTTTTTAAAGATGTCATAACAACATTTGGAAATCTGGGTTTCAATAAGGAAATTATTGTAGATATTGCATGAAAATACATGCACTCTAAAAGAGACAATTTAAGGTCGAAGCTGACAAAAGACTTGAGATATCCACATCCAGCTTGGATCACAGACCAAGTGACATGGGAAGAACTTACGAAAGATGCCAAATTTAAGAGGAAGGTCTAGAATAATCCAAACTATAGGTCATCTGCATGAGGAGGATTGAGAAGATGCCTTCGAGATACAGCAAAAGCAACCCAATCTAGGGTGTCAAGTATTGGATCCCATAAATTAGGATCTGGTGGGTACAATAGAATTTGTGGTGGTTTGGTGAGTGAATATTATCATCTGCTGTATTTTCTATTTCATAAAAAAAGTCATGACAAACTTGTGAGTTAATTGTATCTTATGATTCATTATACCTTATAAATTTGGTTATGTCTATTTATGTAGGTTCACTATTTTCAAAAGGAAGCTTCAGAGGATGACCTAAAATATGCTTTATTACATGGTTCCCAAGGCCTACGACAACATATGCTAGATCAAGGGGAGAAATTAGTGAGTGGTCACGAATCTGAGGTAAGTTCTTTATAATATTATATGACATGCAATAATTCAAGTAGAGGTTTTAAGTTATTTAAATAAGTGAAATTGTGTCGTGTATAGGAAGCCCAACAATCAAACTCATCAGGTAGTGAGCATGAAGAGGAGCTAGAGGATCATGATGAATTGTTTGTTGCACACAATGATTCGACTATCATTCCTGAAACTCGGGAGGAAACCATCCTTGAATTTCAACAAGTGGGAGACAACAATATTGAGGAGGGTGTTCAATGTGATGAACAATCCACACCCACAATCAAAAAAGTGCCTCGTAGAAAGAGGACAAAAAGCAAGAAGATGGATAGAAACAAATGAAAACAAGACATGTTTGCTTCCTATCATTGTTCAGAATTCATTACTATTATAAACCTAATTTATATAGCATCATATTTGTTTAATGAATACTTGTGAATTTATTCACTTTTACAAATGGATTTCTGATTTCACTTCTGTTCTCTATTGAACAGTACATTATTTCCAAATATGTTTGAGAATAAAGTTTGGTATTTTTTTGGTATCTCCCTCAAGTCATATTTAAGTGCTTCAAAGTTCTAATCTGACTGTTAAATTGAGTTTTTCATGGATCAGCAAAGACTAAACTTCACGATTAACTCAAATTTAGGACTTAGTATTATGTTTGGTTGGTGTTATTATCTTTGGCTACATCTATACTGTAAAAAGAATCATCAAGATTTATAATCTTCTAAAAAGGACAATTCCTTAAATATTTTCTAGTTGTGAGTTTTTTGTGAGCAATTATCAATATTTGAAAGCTTCTAAAAAGGTATGTTTCCTTAAATAGAACGCCATGGCTATGTATCAAGATTTCTATGTATCTAATGATGGATATGCAATGCAAGATGGAACGCCATGGATAGGCAACAACCCTCAAGACCATCCTAGGATGATTCAGGTACTGGATTATTACACTCTATCAATACCTGATGAGAATGTTGATTGTTAGTAATTCATGCACTCTTGAATGTATTTTCTTTTCTTTTTTTTATCACGTTTGTCAGCATTTTGCAAAAGGCCACAGGTTACCAATTTCTTGTTTTTGTTTTTCATTTCAGGTATTCTTAGGTCATATTAGGGCACTTGACATTGTTGGAAATGAACTACCCCTCTTAGTTTATGTATCTCATAAAAGAGGCCCGGTTTCCAACACCACAAGAGAGCTGGTGCAATGAAGGCATTGGTATATACCTTTCGCAGTATTCAAGTTTATTTTTTTATAATATTGTTATAAAATATATCTGCTTCTGTATCTTATTATTAACAACAATGATCATTTATATTTGGGGAATTCAGATTTGTGTTTTTGTTGTGTTTCTGCTGTCTTCACCGACAGGACACTGCAATTTGATTAGGGTTTTAACAGTGGATGGCACCGACCACATAGCTACAGTCTCTGTTTCCACCCTTTGTGCCAAGCACATTGCAGAACTGGTTTTCCAGGCCGGGTTTAGAGATTTCAAAAACTTTTTATTCCAGTACAACAACATCAGCATAGCCCCAGGTAAGTACCCAACTCTGGCACTAGATTTTTGTACTCTTCAGCTGATTTCTTCTGTCATTTTAGAGAAATTTCTTCTTTGGTAGGGTTCTGTAGTATTTTTCCATTTCATTAGGCTTTCTTTCTAGAGATTTTCGTTCATGCTTTGTGTGATTATCTTTGTTGGAGGGTTGTGGAAGAGATCTCTTCACTAAACAGTGGTGGGAAGAATGATTTCCGTTCATGAAAATCTATTTGCCTCTACACATAAAATCCCTTTTAATTGTGGCCTAGAATGAGAGGATCGCGGACTGTCCTTCCAGAGGTCATGTTAATAAGCCCAATCCAGCTTCTTTTTATTTATTCCTTCATTGCTTTCTCATTGAGTATGAAGGGCAGAGGCGCGACCCCCAGTCGAGTGCTAGAGTCCTTGACCAACTATAGCAGATACCGAAGCAACATCTGAGTTAGTAGCAAAGACGGGTAGCATCGCAGCCAATTCAAAAGCCCCTTTGAAAACGAGTTAACTCTCGTGAAAGATTGGATAACTGGGGTGGGGGGCGCCTATAGATAGATAGTCGGCTATCTATCTTCTACAATTTGAGGTTTTAATAACTGACAAAGATCTGTATATAGATCATTTACTCAAACATAGTGCTAAACAAAGACCTCAAATTGGATTAATTTATTATCATAACAGTTGCAATTGTAACAGTATTCTTTATTGAACTAGATCTATATCAACTGGGTCATTGGAAGCTTCAAGACATCTCGAGCGATCATGGCTGGAGGAACAAAAGACAGATCTATTACCGTCACAGCTACACTTTCTCACCCTAAACTATTCCCTCTTTTTCTCCCATGGCTCAAATGGTAAAAGTGGGTGATGTCGGTGAGGCTCCTACCTCCCCTGTAACTTTGTGCCTGAGTCATATTCGGTGAGGTTCATTGTTCCTTAGTTTTATTAGTACCCTATTAGTTCATTCTAAATCTATTGCTTAGTAAGAATGTGCATTGTGAGGAAAAATGTTTGGCATATTTGCTTCAAATTATTGCTTCTGCCCATTAAGTTGTTTTCAAGCATGTCAAAACATTTTGTGTTCTACACAATATTCCTTCAAATTTAAAGTGAACTAATTCAGCGCTATCTGTGCAGTCAATCTTTGAGAAATTTGATAGAGATCGTAGTGGGAAGATTGATAACATGGAACTTCGCGATGCTCTTCGCCAATTGGGATATACAATACCACAGCCAGTTTTACAACTTTTGCTTACAAAGTATGACAGGACAGGCCAAGACAGTGGAATCGATTATGACAAATTCATGAGTATGTTCTTTTACATTTCATGTCGCCACTTTGCTCTCTATAATAGCATACCAACTGAACTAGTATTTTAATGATGAAAATACTTTTTCTGGGTCAAAACTCAATCCTGGGCACTATAGTTTTTTTTTTTAAATTCGGAATTGTGTTTCTCATCTGTTAGTCTCTCTATTTCAGTCGCAAGTATATATGTTACTTCTCTAAGACATTTTTATTTTCTATTTTATGTGCAGGTGTGGCATAATTGTGAAGGTACAATTGATTAAAAAATACATTATGTTCCAGTTATATAAGGAGACACCCCTTGTTCTGCAAACCAAATGAACTAGAGTCAGGGAAATGATAATGAACAGTAGTGATAGTAGTGTGCCAGTAATTTGTAATATTGTTAGATATTCTACTTTAGCCGTTTCTACACCTAGATTGATGTCTATTTTGATATCTCATATATATATGCATTGTCTTACTATAGGGGCTTACTGAAAAGTTCAAGGAGAAAGACAAAAGGTGCACTGGCACAACCACTAGGTTTTCCTGGTTTTGAAATTTCTTGCGAAAGAAACTCTAGTTATGACCCTGAAATCCCCTACCTAACAACACTTACGAGAGAAGTACAAGTTCTAAATATCTCTTATGACCACATTCTGGTTGACGTTGTTGCCTCGTATGTTTTACCGTGCAAGGACATTTATACCAAAGCATTCAACCTTTCTGACGAAGGGGTTTTCAAGATTTCTGGAGCTAGTACTCTAACCTATGAAGAGTTCATGCTCACGGTTTTACCCTTCATTGTTGCTTAGGGAGATTAGTGCTTGAACAGAGTCTTGTTAAAGTGTGTGTTAATTTGATGGAATAAGTCTAAATAAGGCAGAAATATATATCTATGTATGAGTTAGTAGTACTGAAGGATTTGGCTGGTGGTCATAAGGAAACTGTGTTTCTGTGAAGACATTGCTACCTTCTTTTGTAAAGAACTTTGTGGTAATCTTTTGTTGTGAAGACTCTGCTACCATTTCCTATTTACTGTATCCAATATTCTCTCGAGAAACACCACATCATTATGTAATATACAAAACATTGAAAATAAATATAATTATTATTGTATTTCTTTTTAATAATTTTGTTATGGTATTTTGTTCAATGTTTTGTAAGAAATTAGATATTGAAAATAATTACCTTGAATCTTCTCTTGCTATTTAGAAACATTGAAGGTTGAAACCTATACAAAAAAATATTTTAAAATAAATTTTTTTTTTTTTAATAAATTTTGATTGAAAACTACACAATTTATTTTAAAAATAAATTGTTTATTTTTTTTAATACATTTTTTTATACTGTCTTTCAAGAGACAATAGTTGAGGTCTAAAGACGTATTGTCTCTCGAGAGACAATATGATTTTAATCTCAATTATTTTCTGTAGAGAGACAATATGTCTTTAAATCCCAACTTGTGTCTCTAAAGAGACAAAAGTGAAATCATCTCTACAAAGACAAAGAAAACAACATGAATGGACAATTCATTCATACAAAGCTGCTTCATTTGGACACACCATACCAATAAAAACCATTTCCCACTATTCCTTTCCCCTTCCCAAAATGCGCGCACCATACAAACAAAAATTCCCGCTATTCCTTTGCCCCTTGCCAAATGCATGTCTTTTGTCTTAATTTTTTAATTCAAGACAATCAAAATAATTTTAATTTTTAATTTTAGATAATTAAAATAACACTTTAAATGATTGAGACAAAAGATTAATTTTGTCTTATAAAAATGTCTTAAACTACCCCTTTATGTAGTAGTGTTTAGAGAACTCTCGCTTCAAGCTATCTTGACCCAACTGGGCTGTTATTTTATTTGATGGGTTATAGTTATTTTTAGTCCCTTTTGAGGGTCTTTTGACTGTTGTTAGTAGTTTATAACATTATTGCTATTTGATATTTGTTGTAGGTTCATTCTTGGACATTACAATTCATTGAACATTATATATTTTTGTCTATGTAAAAGGTTTTGGACCTTTCAAAACCACTTGTATTGATTATCTTAAAAAAAGATATTTAGATTTATAATTTAAGACGGAAAAATGATGTATTAGATGTCATAACTTGTTGGTCTTGGTTTTAGTTTTTTGGGCTCTCATTGATAGAGATCTAAGATTATAAAAAGTAACCATCTACCACCCCCATTCACCTCTATTTGTACATTCAAACCTTTGTAAATGTAGAATTAATATTTTCTAGCATCTTAATATAATTGGCATAAATCTAATTTAATGAAAAACTATTATTTAATCCATTCCCCTTTATGTTAATATATTTAAATGAGGGTAAGCATTAATGATGTCTATAAACACATTTAGGGAGTCTATCATTTAGAAATGTTTGTGCTCTAAGGTTGAATCTCTAGATGAACCAGCCTTAGAAATATAACTAATATAAAGTAGAAAACAATTAGAAAATAGAAAATAGACAAACAAAATGTTTAACACCATTTCATAGCACTTCGCTACTACTAAAGTAGAAAAAATAATCTTAAATAGAACTCAAGAACTAGTCTATGTACAAAACTTTTGCGCACTTGTTCTCATCTCTTTATCTTTGTCATCACTAAGGACCTATCTTAAAACATCCATAAATTTTTCTGTCTATAATCCACCTAGATGTTCACAAAACTAAATCCTAGACTCGATTCTACCAAAATTCTCATATTAAAAAAGTGATCCATAAACATAGGCCATCTAGCTACTAGAACACCAAGGCTTTAGCTCTCAAGCATAGCTTTCCACCCGCAATGGTTCATGAAGGGGCCTACTGAGGCATGCAAAAGAATTAAGAGCTATGGGGCCATCCCCATTTATTGTATAAAACCCATCATAAGACACTTTCTAGCATAATTTACATTTCTTGAACTCTCAAATTTCACAACTTTATGTTTTCTTGTTGGCATCAATGCATGATGACTAAGAAACTCTTCTTCACATTAGTCATAATTATGTTTGTTATTAGTCATAATTATGTTTGTTATTGCAAATAAGATGCAAATTCTAGAGTTATAAAAACAGTTTTACTACTTGTTGTTTCATGAGTTGAAGGATTTGTAGCAAACCAAATGTTGAAATTTGAGTTGTAAATGCTAGAATACCATCTATAAAATGTAGGAAGGTTTTTTTAAACACATCAGAGATGAATTATGAAGCATGGAATATTTTGTTTATATGCAAATGTTATCTAGTTCTTTTAATGTTTTGCTATATATATTTCCTCCCTCTTTACTATTCAAAACTCTATTACCCAATGCTATGCCGAAATAAACTCCTCGAGAGTATTAAGTATCAAACTGATCCGCCTTTAATGATGATCTCTAAATCTGCACAAAAATTTTCGCGGTCCCATCCATACAATCTAACACTCCAAAACTCTTGGTTAATCTTGTGCCTTTCAAATCTGAGGGGCCTTCGCAGATCCAAGATTTGTCATTGTACACATTAGTTTTTGGTTTGTTCACATCACTTGTAATTGAGTTCGTTGTTGATATAAATGCGTAGAAATTGTGTTTTATGTGTAAGGTTATCGTTCTTGTTTATTGAAAAACTTGTTTTATTTGTGGAGAGTCTGATGTCACAATGACAGGAATTTGAGTTCTAAAAGTTTACTGTGACATATTTTATTGTCTAACTTATCTCTTCTCTCAATTGTAGGTAGTTTCCAAGAATAATTTAAAAATGAAATTTCCTTTATATTCAGATCTCTTCTTCAAAATGACTGCTATTCCTCCTTTATATTCAGCTGGCCTGCTCTTCTTTGGGATATTGTTTATCTACTACAACTTTATGTATAAAACAACTTCAACAGATGCTTCAAGTCAAAATATGATGGTCTTTTGTAAACTTCTATTGAGTTGTTATATTCTTAGATGCTTAGATGCCACATCTATGAGATTATATGTTCTACTTTTGTTTTTCTATTTTCTGTAGCTCACATTGAGATGTTTTTTTCATGCTTTACAAATAGTGGTCTTTGAAGCTTTTGAGCTGTTCTGATCTATGTTGATTATTTATTTTGTTGGTCTTATCCTACCAAAATTTTGGGTTGCCTTTTACTATGTATTCTATTCATTGAATAAAATCCGCACTTCTAAGTAGAATGAAATATGAACTGCATAAATTAAATGAATTGAGAATATAATGCAATACCTCTTGACAAATAGATGTTCTTTGCAAATAGATAAAATGTTTGTTGTTCAGTTTCATAAACATTTTATAAGATGGACAAAATGATAGATCTTTAATTATGAGTTTCTTATGTTAACTCGTAAAATTATTGTATATATTTTCTCCTTTTTTAGATTGATTTGAAAAATTATTGATGATCTAATTTTCTTTGGGCTTTCTTCATAAACTTTAGTAAATTTTTAGAATAATATAAATGTTGAAAAGTAAAAAAGTTCTTAATATTATTCAAGTTAACAAAGAGATAAACAATATTTATTGAATTGAAATTTTAGAACATATAATATGAAAGATAACAATAAAATATTTTATTATTTGAAATGAAAATAAAAAATAATCAATCATTTATGTATTGAAGTCATTAAATAACATAAATTAATAGATGAATAAATTTTTATTTTTTTTTGATAAAAGTGGATAAACCACTAAATTATATTAATAATTTTATTTTATACAGGGTGTCTGGTTCAAACAGCACTGAAGGGAAAGAACTAGTAAGAAAAACCTTCAGTATTGATCAAATAACACAAGCCTAACTACCCATTACAAGAAGCCCAATGGCACAATCCACCCAAAAACCCTTCCCAATTACATAACAAGCCTCATTAGTTATAAAGGAAGCTGCCAGAAGAGGCATACAAGAGAAAACTATGAAAGTGAAACACTAGGAAGAGATACATCCATCCAAAAAACCAAAAGATCGGCCAATAAGATTCGAAGCTGGGCCACCCTTGTCTATGAAGCACAGTTCTCTAATCCACTGATTAGTATGATACCAAAAACAAGAAGAGAAATTATTATAAGAGATCCTGTCAAGACAAATAGCGTGAGCAAACCTAATATAATCCAAAGAAGGAGAAGGAGAGGATGTTGAAGACCCCGAGGAACCAAAATAAGACCAAGCCACAGAATAGGCCACAGAAGCATCCAAGAAAAGAGCAACAAGATGAGAAGCCATCTCATAGACCAAACTATCTGCAAGTTCCAAGATCTCAAAGACAACCACCATCCTCCAAACCTAACCATGACCTTCCGAATAAAACAGAGCATCTTACCATATGAGAAACGACACCATAGAAGGAATAAACATGAGAAGGCCAACGATAGAGCCCAGATATAAACCAATCCAACAGAGGGGTCATTATGAAAATAACCAAAACCAAACACCAAGCCTCACCGAATGAGCAGAAACCAACTACATACTATGATAAGCAAGCAACGTGCAAGAGGAGTGAATATAACATGATCAATATATTCATACACATGAAAGGAAAATCCAAGCTGGCAAAATGAAGATACCCAACAATGATGAGCCAAATCCATTCTACAGAAGCACATCCCCCACTGATTACCCAATCGAAGATAATCAATAGAGAAGACTCTGCCATCTCAAAGCAACCATCATTATACAATCCTGCAAGTGAACGATAAACTATGAAGGCAACCAAGCAATGATAACCGAGTCAACCAACAAAAAAACTTACCACAACATGATTACCAATCGAAATCGCCAACCAGAAAGCTATAATGATAAGAGTATTCCCAATCAAAACAATAGGCACACAAGTAATGAGCACAAGTAAAGGATTCCAAGCAATGAGCTTCTCGAGCCTGAATATTCATGCTACCACCTCACTCAGAAAAAATAGAATAAAATCATGAGAAATAGCAGACATCAATCCTATGAAGATCAAACTCATCACAACCAAACAAGTAATGATAAGCTAAAACAAATACAAGACGACTTCAACATGAAGGGTATAGGTCAAGTGAATGTAGCCTCCACATCCTCCTTGCTCCATGAGGAGATATTTACCAAGTATGCCATCAACAAAGATGTTTCCATAAGGCTAGACAACACCCTCCCAATGTCATACGCGAAAGAAAAACCACACCCAACAAGGAGTGTGATGAAGGCTACAAACCATGACCAATCAACTTTTATAGAAGAATACTAATATAAGAAGCAGGGATACCTTGAGGGGGAACCTCCAAGTACTCAACACCTTCAACAACAACCCTATTAGCCAAGTAGTCTGCAATAACATTTATCTCCCTATAATAGTGAGATATAGTAAAGGTAGAAAAACACTTCAACTGTGTAAGGATGTGCTCTAACAAGTACCGTAGATGTTAGGAGACACATTTCTTAGCAGAGACCAACTGAAAGACCAACATTGAGTCCCCTTCAATACTAATATCCTTAATGTCCAAAGAAATGGCAAGATCAAGACCAAAATATAATGCCTGAAATTATAAAATTATAAAATTAAAAATTATAATATTATTGTTTAAAATTTTTATTGTAGATATATAATAATTGACTAAATAAATAAATTGTTAATCATTCTAGATCCTTGTCTCAAATAAAAACTGGTACATAAATGAAAGAATGAGTACACAGATTTTTTTCTAAGTATATCAAATTATATTATTCTATCAATATTCAACAACATATAATAAATGATCATGAATGTAATACCTATGCAATAGGTAATGGAACGACATGAGTTTTCTCTTGAAATGTGGATATTTTTGGTTAGTCATTTGTCTCTTCCTTTTGTGGTGGACAACCATGACATGGGCTCTTCGTAATAGAACACGTGTCTGTTGTTATTATTAAATTGATTTGAGATAAAATTGAAATATATTTTTAAAAATTATAATAAGTTCATTTTATTTGAAAACCTTTAGATTTTATTAGATTAAAAAATTAAACCTTTATGCCAAATGCTTTGAATTTTCAATGGCAATGTGAAGATGACTTGCCCAAATCAACATATAGCTTTTCTTGGGTATATTTATAAAAAATCATTTAAATTTTTTTTAAGACTAAGTCAAGACTTTTTTTGTGCATAATAAAATGAGAAAGAAAATGGTCAACAATTTGGTGAGGAAATAAATTTATTCTCGATGGTCATGAAAAATTTCTTATGCATCTGATTCTTGGGCTTTTTTCTCAAGACTTGAAAGACTTATAAAATTATAAAAAGCATATTTGTAAATTCTTAGTATCAAATAAGTTATTTGTACATTCATTTTTATGACATACCTGTCATAGTATGTTGAAGAATGAAACTAATACTCTCTAGTTTTTAATTTTTATATTTCAAACTCAATAAGATGAAATTATAGTGAATTGTGCAATGAAAATAAATAATTCTTATTTTCTACTATGTCAGAGATGAGTATTTAATTCAGCCTAAAATTTGCATTTATTTTCCTAAAGCCCTTCTTTGTTTGAATTTTATGTTTATAGTGTCTGTTTGGGACAAACAAACAAACAAAAATAATATCTAGAAAAATAAAAATGTTTGCAACATAAAGATTAATTAATTTTGTCAAAAACAAAGCCCATTACCATGCATTGATGGTAACAATCAATACAATTGTAATTAATGTGGACAAGAATGTCTCAACCAACACAACTATATTGATGTGTGCAATGACATATGAAATCCATGTAATGGTCATCCACCCTTGAGAAGACTTGTTAGAACAACACCTATCCCACACTTCATATGCACATTTGACTATTTATTCAAAATCATGATATATTTTGAAATTCGATTGATTAATAAATATGATTAAATGTACATCTTATAGTCAAATGGGCATCTAATGATCAAATGCAATTTACGGTCAAGTAGAACTAGTATTTTTTGTTGATCCTTCTCTGCCTAATTTATTTATTGATAGGATAGTTGAAAAAATTATAGAACTCATTATGACTTTGAACATGAGAAGAAATGAAGCATAGAGGGCTTGATTGACATGGTTGAGTGTCCCATAAACTCTCTCTCCTTTTTTAACCTCATGTTGCTCTATCCTTAAACGCATCTTATGGGCAAATAAGTACCTTCTGGTCAAATGCATCTTACGATCAAGTATACTAGTATTTTTGCTAATGTTTCTTTGCCTAATGTATTTATTGATGGAATAGTTGAAAAAGTTATAGAACTTATTATGACATTCAACATAAGAAGAAAGGAAACGCAAAGGGTTTGACTTACATTTTTCCCAAGACTTAAAATGACTTGTAAAATTAGAAAAAAACATATTTGTAAAGACATTATTATATGAATTATTTCTACATTCATTGTTTTTTGGCATGCCTATCATAGTATGTTGAAGTATGAAACTAATTTTTTTATTTGCATTTGCGACCAATACTATAATACATAGTTGTTTGTTGTAAATAAGATAAAAATCAAAATATAGTTAAGAAAAATAAAATAAATTCATTTCATTTTAAAAACTTTTTTAATTAGACTTTTAGAATCCATCAATTAAAACTTTTTTTTTTTTTAATTTTCTATTTCAAATTAAAAAAACAAAATTATAGTGAATTGTGCAAATATCTACTGCAATGACTATATCAGAGATGAGTCTTATTTTTCACAATGGTAAGTGGTATCTAACGAGCTACAATGTATTAATTCACCCAACACACCAACACGTGGACTAGAAAGACAGACCACAAGAACATCGTGCAAAATAAATACAAAAAGTACAAAAGGCAAGGGTTGGGTTGCTTACCTGGGTGGAGAAGGCCAAAGCGCAACTCCATAGTGCAACTGCATAATAGACCACTGCTATAAGGTTTCACATTTTTCCTTCCCTCAATTCCCTTCGATCCAATCTCAAAAGCAAGTCTTCTATTTTTGGCCTCACGAAAAGATGTATTTGATCTTAAGACAACATTTAATTAGATAATAAATAATCACATGTACATATAAGACAGTCGACAATATCTGCTAAGCTGCCCGTCCAAAATATCCTGGCCGTCGTTTTCACTATTTAAAACAGCAAAAAGCTAGGTAGGTATCTACCGTGCTATTCAAACCAATTAATCCGTTGTCTGTTTTAGGTAACGGAAACTTTGGCTTTGAAAAAGTATTCGAAATGTTTCAATTATTGTTCATTTAATTTTTCAATTATTAATTTTAAAGAAATTAGAAAAATAATAATTAAAAATTTGTTAATAAATTTCACATGTATTAATGGTCACTCACCTTTTAGCTTTTCTTGTTCTATAATTGATCCATTTGTGTACATTACTCCAGCATTTGTGTATGACTACTGGGTCATCTATGCATAAGTATTCACAATTTTAAGTACATGATTATTGCGGCATCTTTAAGTAGGTGTCAGGGGACACTTTGAATTATGTACTTTTTGACCCTTGTGTGCATTAATAGATTCTACAACATGTCTCATTACTACCCAGAAGCCAAAACAATAGTTGTAAGCAGCTAAGTAACATATAGAGACAACAACAAAAAGATCTTAAAAATCCCATGTACCGTTTAGGATCTGTGGGTTCATGAAGTTAGCCATAACGGCTACAAGTGCTCTTCCCCTAGATGTTCTTTGAAAATAGATAATATGTCTGTTGTTGAGTTTGATAGAATACAATTGTTTAAAATAAGGATGAAACATTTGATAAAATATTTGTTGCTGAGTTTGCGCATTAACATATAACCTTTCTTGGGTATATTTATAAAATCATTTGAAAAATATTTAAAACTAAGTGAGACTTTTTTATGTGCATAATACAGTGTGAATGAAAATAGTCAACAATTTGGTGAGAAAGTTTATTCTTGATGACCATGAAAAAGTCCTTATGCATCCAATTCTTGGGCTTTTCTCAAGATTTACAAAGACTTGTAAAATTACAAAGTGCATTTGAAAATGCTTAGTATCAAATGAATTGTTTCTACATTATTTCTTTTTCTACATGTCTCTTTTGCACTTGTGACTAATATTGTAAAATATGTTTGTTCTAATCCAAATAACATTAAAAATATATTTTAGAAAAATTAAATAAATTCATTTCATTTTAAAATATTTTTGTAATGGGAATTTTAGAGTCTATCAATTAAAGACTTAAATTTTTGTTCTTAATTTTTCTATTTCAAATTCCTGAAGATGAAATTATAGTAAATTGTACAAATATTTACTACAATAAAAAATAAACAAGTCTTATTTTCTACTATATCAAAGATGAAAATTTAATTCAACTTCAAATTTATATTTCTTTTCCCAAAACCTTACTTTTGTTTGAGTGTTATGTTTATAACTTGTCCATTGGGGACAAACTAACTAACTATAATAATATCAATGCTATGAGATTTCCACAATCCATGCTATAATTCTCTTATTTCTTCTAGATTCGATTGTGTATAAAAAATTGCATACATAATGAAATCCAGAATAAATAAGAGAAAAAAAAAATTTCTACAAAAATAAACAATGATTACAATATGAAGACTAATAACTTTAATATTTTTTTGTTAGGAGTGAAAACCATAACTTCACAAATACAACACCGTTATTATGCATTGATGGTGACAACTAAAACTATTCCAATTGATGTGGACAAGGATGTCTCAACCAACACAACTAAGGTGTACAATGGAATTAGTGCATTGGTCATCCACACTTGATAAGTCTTGTTAGGACTACATCTATCCCACACTTTATATGCACATTTAAAAACTTATTATTTGAAATTCAAAATTATAAAACATTTGAAAATTTGATTGATTATTAAATATGGTTAAATATGCATCTTATAGTCAAATGGACATCTAATGGTTAAATGCAACTAAGGGCCAAGTAGAACTAGTACTTTTGTTGCTGCTGCTTCACCTAATTTATTTATTGATGAAACAAAAAAAAAAATCATTCGATTAAAAATAAGAATAACAGAGTAAAAAGCTAGATCAACAATAAAAAACTAAACAACAATATAAAGAATCTATCTATGTTGTCCAATGAGAGTTTGCAACTATAGGAACAACTCTCAACAACAACAACATTACAATAAGTAACACATGCAATACCTAATGGGCTTACATACCATAGAATTACAAGTAAGAAACAACTAAAGAGCAACAGATCTATACTTCAGGAATATGAAAAACAAAAACAAGGCTCTATTGCAATGTATATTGTTGCTTCTTTGACTGTGCCTGCTTGCAATCATAAATCATCCTACCTCGTCCATGGGGAAATAGATCATATCTTTTCTTGTGCACACTTCACTATCCACGAAAGCAATGAATTTTACCCTCTCAACAATTTCTACGGTAAATGACATGTTTTGAATAGAGATGCAAACATAGATGTCATCATAATGTTGTATTGTTCAATAGGCAAGATCTTGGTTTGAAGATGAGACTTCAAGCTTATAACTTATAGATAAAGAACATCTTTTTAGTAGAGTTGTTCTTATGCAAAAAGGAAGCTACGCTCAATATATGTATCTGAAGATTGGAGAAAATGGTGAGAACCTCAATCTCAAGTGTTGAGAAAGACTAAGGGAGGGCGACCTAGCAACGATTGTTTTATAAATTTATTATTATATTAAGTCAGCAAGAATTGGATAACATGTTGTGAGATTTTGAGGCTATAAGAAGAGGATATTTCCATGACCAAGGGAAATGAAATAGGGCAGGTACAGTTGCAAAGAGGGCCTTCCAAAAAGATTGACCATGAGGGCAAAACCAAAAATAATGTTTGAATGATTCAATCTTACTACAAAAAGGAACCAAAAATAATGTTTGAATGATTCAATCTTACTACAAAAAGGACATGGAGGAGGAGGGTGGAGAAATTTGAGAAAAGTTCCAATTAGAAGGTTAGCATGCAACAACTTCCACATAGTGAGTTGAGATTGTGAATTCATATTTGGTCTTTTAAATTTATAGGTTGAATTTATTCCAATAGGATTGACTGAAGTTACATTTCCATATAAGATTGAGGTTATGAGAAAGGGGCAAGCAAGGAACAAGCTGCCTATAGAGGATTTTAAGAGGAAAAGTTGTGATATTGTTTCCATTAGGACACCTCCAGTCCTTATGGAAGCTTGAGTGACAACTAGAAGAAATCGGGATAGTGATATTTGCAAGCACAATTTTTTGGAGCTCCAACATCATATCCTTGTCTTTATTATTAAGATTAAAGAATTCCTTAAGCCAGTTCCATGATTTCCATGTGAAACTAGACGAGTCCCATAAATCCCTGAACACTTATATTCCTTTCTTGAATAAATATTTAGCCTTGAACATAGGATTCTTAGCTAAAGGCATGTTGTTGACTTGAATCAAGCGATTCACCATATTGAAGAATTTGCAAAACTTAACCCATGGCTGAATGATTGGTCAAACCAAGGAAACTTTTATAAAACTACTTGCCAAGTTTTCCATATGCAATTGAGAGGGGCTGAACCATGGAATTTGAAGTATTGGGCAAGAAAAATCTTGTCATGCCAATGAATAGAACACCAAGCTTTATTAGCAATGGTTGTATGTATACGATATCTTATCAAAAATTTCCAAAGAGCATTGCCTTCCAAGGCTCTTCTGATCCATTTTGTTGAAAGATGAATTCTTTTTGTAAGAGGATCGATAACACCCAAACCACCCTTCTCCTTAGGCAGAATACAATGTGACCATTTAGTGGATGATATACCTTTTTATTTCTCCATTTAGACCAAATAAAATTTCAGATGAGTTGGGTAAGTTGGTTATAGCAAGCTTCAATGGAGGGTGCCAACAAGAGGAGGTGTAAACATGACTAGCCAAGAGAATTTTATTAGCCACTTGTATACACCCAACCATAGATAGGAAAATATTTGACCAAGCGAGCAATTTAGATTTCAATTTATTAAAAAACCCCATCCACATATCTTTCAAGGAGACTCCCATTGCAAAGGATATACCAACATACTTGGAAATAGTACCATGTGTAATCTCTTCCCAATCTATTGAAATCCATGTTTGACGAGGGCTAGGTTTCGTCGTCCAAAATTTAGTTTTATGTTTTATTGTCGAACTTATCTCTTCTCTCAATTGTAGGTAGTTTCTAGGAATAATTTAAAGATGAAATTTCATATTCAATGTATTAAATTATAAGTTGATTCATAAAATGGACATCCTCTGGCCAAGCATGCTAATAGAATGTTGATTCATTAATGGACAATTTCTGACCATGTATGGCTAGTAATTTGGTTGGTGCTGCAAATGGACATCCTTTGACTATTTGGTTGATGCTTCTCCATGCAATTTATTTATCGAGTCCAAAATTAAAACTCCTAAGACAAATAACTTTCTTGACTTGGCCGATTGAGAGCCTCTGTTTTTTCTTTAAATATGAATCATCACCAGTTATTTTTTTCTATTCTTGTTGGATACACAGGAAGTCCTCGAGATAAGTAGTAAAGATCTTCATTTTAGTTTTGCGAATGTCAATGGATGGACTGCAAAAACCACACATGGCGGTGTTACCATTTCCTGCACTGGGTCACTACATTCCTCTGTTGGAGCTCTCAAGGCTTGTTGGATCCCAAAATATGACAGTCAGCTTTGTCACTACTCCAGCCAACGCACCTCTCTTTTAGGACTTTATTGATGAAGCTATAAACTGGGGTATTGATCTTCGTCTTCTAGTCCTTCATACGCCACACATGGAATGAAGATATGATTTCCGAGCTGGAGATGAGAACGCACAGTCAACCTTAGATTTTTATTTTTTTTCTTAGTTTTTTTGTTTGCCTTAAAAGAATCAGTAGTTCTTAAAACTACGATAGCTTTATGCTTAGTTTTTTAGTTTTAAAACAGTCTTTCAATAAATCAAGACTATGTAATTATAATTATAATTATAATTAAATGTTTAATATCATTATTATAAGTTCTAAGAAATTACTCACAGCCTTCTTCTTTTCAATTCTGTTTTCTGTTTCTCTCTAATTTCTAGATCTTTCATTTGGTATCAGAGCAGGTTGCAAGAGTTCTGATTGTGCAGGTTGTAGGTTATAACAACAGTTATTTCCAGATGGCTAATAGAAAAGATTTAACATTTCAGCTTCCATTGTTTACTGGACAAAACTATGATTATTGGAGTATCAAGATGAAGACCCTACTTTTAACCAAGATCTCTGGGAATTTGTGGAAGGTGGATACACCAAAAAAGTTGATCAGAATAAATTCAATACATGGACACCACAACAGAAAAATCTGCTGAAAGAAGATAGAAAGAAGGATAACAAAGCTCTTTTCACCATTCAATCTGCCTTGGATGTTTTAATTTTTCCTCGAATTTCCAGTCTAACAAAATCAAAGGATGCATGGGAGGCTCTACAAACTGCATACCAAGGTATAGATAAAATCAAATTGATAAGACTTCAAACTTTTTGAAGATAATTTGAAAATTTGAGGATGAAAGAATCCGAGTCTATTCATGAGTTTATTAAAAGGACTCAAGGTATTATGAATCATCTTAGGACTGAAGGTGAAACTATATCAGATCAGAAAATTCTAGAAAATTTTTTGAAGTCTCTTCCTCCTAAATTTGATCTAGTAGTAATTGTTATTGAAGAAAGTAAAGATCTAACTACTTTCAAAGTTGTAGAATTAATTGATTCTTTGCAGTCTCATGAAGAGCGTATGCAACATTCTATGGAAATTTTTGTGCAAGCTTTCCATTCTTCTATGAATATTGAGAAAAAATACAAATCTCCTCCCTCACATACTATTAAATATCAAGGTGAATCTTTTGGTAATAACAGAGGAAGAGGTAGAGGAAGAGGATGAGGAAATAACAAAGGAAGAGGTAGAAGTTCTATTGATAGAAGGAGTATACAATGCATATATTGTGAAAGATATGAGCACTATGAATCTAAGTGCAAGAAGAAGAAATCTGACTTGAATAAATCAAGAACTAGTTATGCAGAAGAATATTCTGACGCAAAGAATTCTACATTCTTTGCATGTAATTTGGCAAAAGAACCCCAAGAGGATGTTTGGTTCTTAGACAGTGGTTGTTCAAATCACATGACAGGTAAATCTGATTTCTTTGTCAAATTAGATGATTCAATGAGGAGTAAAGTTAAATTTGGAGTTGATAAGGAGGTTGATGTAATGGGAAAAAGTACCCTTGCAGTCAAGACTAAGCAAGGAGACACTACAAATATCAATAATACTTTCTTTATGCAAGAATTATAGCATAGTCTTTTGAGCATAGGACAACTTCTAGAAAAGAACTATAAAGTTGTATTTGAAGATAGCTGCTGCAAGATTTTTGATAAATCTAATAATCATCATCTTGTAGCAAAGACTTATAGGACAGCTCAAATAGATTGTTTCCTCTCAAATTGGTTTCTAGTAAGTTACATGCACTAAAATCAACCATAGATGATTCATGGTTATGGCATCAACGATATGGTCATCTGAATTTTCAAGGGATAAGTTTATTGAATAAGAAGAATATGGTGCAAGGTCTTCCTCCAATCAAGGAAAAAGAAGAAGTTTGTTTGGGGTGTTCACTTGGCAAGCATCA
Source organism: Cryptomeria japonica (assembly GCF_030272615.1). Taxonomy (NCBI): domain Eukaryota; kingdom Viridiplantae; phylum Streptophyta; class Pinopsida; order Cupressales; family Cupressaceae; genus Cryptomeria; species Cryptomeria japonica. The sequence continues at coordinate 571,417,243 of NC_081405.1, forward strand.
CCGAGATAGTGTTTCGGGGGGCAAATCTTGGAGAGCCAAATCTCCTCTAGAGCTTGTGCATACTAACATTTACGGTGATATGCAAGAGCCATCATTGGGTAAGAACCTTTATTTTTTGACATTCATTGATGATTACTCTTTCCACACTTGGGTTTATTTTTTGAAGTAGAAATATGAAGCCTTTGCATGCTTCAATAATTTTAAAGCACTGACTGGAAAACAAAGCGGGTATCCTGTCAAGATACTCAGAACAGATAGAGGGGGAGATTTTACTTCTAATGAGTTTGCTGATTTTTGTGCTAAGAATGGCATCCAAAGATAGCTTACTGCCGCATATACATCTCAGCAAAATGGTATTGTTGAAAGAAAGAACCATACAATTATGGAAATGGCAGGAAGCATGCTACAAAAAAAATCCTCCAAATAGTTTTTGGGGAGAAGCAGTGGCCACTACGGTATATATTCTCAACTGTAGTCCCACGAAAGCAGTTCAAAATCTGACTCCAAAGGAATCCTGGAGTGGTCACAAGCCTTCAGTGGCTCATCTTCAAGTCTTTCGATGCTTGGCATATGTGCATATTCCAGATCAAAAGCGAAATAAGTTGGGTGCAAAATCCCAACTTTGTATCTTGGTGGGCTACTCTACTACAACTAAAGGCTATAGATTGTACAATCTCAAGACAAAGCAATGGATAGTTAGCCAGGATGTGATTTTTGATGAAGGGGGAGTATGGCAGTGGAAAGATGATGTGCACAAAAATCTATCAATAATCATAAACATGGAAGATAACAGTGTTCCTCCTCTCCCCACAAGCTTAAGTGGAAGTTCTAGCTCCAGTTTCAGTCCTTCAAGCTCACCTAGTTCTTCAAGTAGCACAAACTCGGGTGAAGATTCACCTCCACCATCACCTCCAGCATCCGTTTCATGAAAGGTACAAAGTTTGGTTGATATTTATCAGAGGAGTGCCAATATAAATCCATTTGTTAATTTTGCTTTGTTTAGTACAATTAAAGTTGAACCCTCTGTGTATGAAGAAGCAGTGAAAGAACCTGTATGGGTTAATGTTATGGATGATGAAATAAATTTCATTTATAAGAATAATACTCGAGAATTAGTTCCACTTCCCAAAGGTAAGTAGGTGATTGGTGTAAAATGGATATACAAAGTCAAATATCATGCAGATGGCTCAGTAGAATGGCATAAGGCAAGACTAGTTGCCAAGGGGTTTACAAAAACTCCTAGAGTGGATTATGCAAAAAAATTTGCTCCAGTGGCTCGTCTTGATATAGTTAAGATTATATTGACTATTGCAGCATAATACAAGTGGCCAATATTTCAGAAGGATGTGAAATCAACATTTCTTGATGGTGACATAGATGAGGAAGTTTATGTGGAACAACCTATGCATTATGAAGCTCCATAAAAAGAACACTTATTCTAAAAGTTGAAGAAAGCCCTTTATGGGTTGAAGCAAGCTCCTTGTGCCTGGTATGGTAGGATTGATAGTTATTTCATGAAGAAAGGATTCAATAGAAGCCACTCAAAGCCTACCTTGCGTGTTTAACGTATTGGTAATGATATTCTCATAGTTTGCCTCTATGTTGATGATTTGATTTATATAGGTAATAGCAAAGCTCACACGAAGAAGTTTCAAGCAAAAATGAAACAAGAGTTTGAAATGTCAGATCTGGGACTTATGGACTATTTTCTTGGTGTGGAAGTACAAAAAACATCAGAAGGTATATTTATTTTTCACTCCATGTATATAATTGATTTAATGAAGAACTTTAACATGGTGACGTGCAAAGCATTTGCAACCCCCATAGCCCTCGGTGAAAAACTAACCAAGGAACATGTCAGTCCCAAGGTTGATGCAACTTGGTATAGGAGTTTGGTTGGTAGCCTCATGTACCTCACAACCAAGAGACCTGATATTATGTATGTTGTGAGCCTCATCACTCGGTTCATGCAAGATCCACATGAGTCACATTGGCAGGTTGCTAAAAGAATTTTGAGGTATGTGAGTGGTACACAAAATTTTGGCATTAAGTATTCTCCCACTGACAAGTTTGAACTAGTTGGTTATACAGATTCAGATTGGGCCAGTTCAGTGGATGATAGGTGTAGACACTCAAAATTGTCATGTCTAATTAAATAAATATTTTATTTATTTAATTATCTAAGCCTAATTCTTCTATTAATTAAATAAATTTTTATTTATTTAATTAATTCATTTATCCTCTTCTAGCCTTATTTCTCATTTAAATAAATACATTTATTTATTTAAATTATCCTTTTCCTAAATTAAATAAATATTTTATTTATTTAATTGTCCTATTTCTTCTATTAATTAAATAAATCTTTATTTATTTAATTAATTCATTATCTTTTTCTACACATGACACATGTCATTCATCTCTTAATTCATACACTACCTACCTCTTTCATTATTTTATTATTTCCTCTACCTACCCTCTAATCCTAGCCGACCTCTCTTTTTACACCTCTCAATCTTAACCCTCCATTTCTCATTGTGTCTTCTATTTAAAGAGATGCCTTCTTCATTGTCAAACCCTAATGACATATCCTAATGACACATGCTAATGACTGATTTTGGAGTACTTGGCTACACTACAATTCCACTTGCAACCACATTCCGTTCTTTGTTGAGCTCTTGTGCATACAAAAATCTGAGAGCAAATATATCAAGCAAGATCAATGGAGATAGGAAGAATGGAGATCAAAACCCTATTGGACATGTGATGGTATAATCTTTGTGATTTTGAGTTATTTGCATTGTCTTAGGTTATCTTCATATGTTATGGTGGATCTTTGTTCATTGTTAGGCTAGGGTTTAGTGGTTGAATTCATTTAGCCTTTCAATATTGTTGTTTATTGTTATCCATTTTCACCATAAACAATAGGAAATCAACATCTAGTTATGTGTTTTCATTTAGCTTTGGAGTTGTATCTTGGAGTAGTAAGAAATAGGCAACAGTGGCTCTTTCTTCAGCAAAAGCAGAATACATGGCAGCTTCATCGACAAGTTCTCAAGCGGTATGGATTAGAAGGATGTTGACAAATTTATATTTGGTTCCTGAGCATCCAACCACCATCTATTGTGATAACAACACTACTATTTCCATGACAAAGAATCCAGTATTTCATGCTAGAATAAAGCACATAGAGATCCATCATCATTACATTCGTGACTTGGTTCAAGATGGACAAGTGAAGTTGCAATTATGTCCTTCATCGGAACAAGCTGCTGATATTTTCACCAAAGCTCTTCCATTCTCGACTTTTGTTGGTTTCAGAAATCACTTAGGTCTCACCTCCATTCATCATTTGAGGGGAGATTGAAAATATGATTGCCAAGCTGGAGCTAAGAACGCACAGTCAGCTTTAGATTTTTTGTTTGCTTTAACATAATCAGTAGTTCTTAAAACTACGATAGCCTTATGCTTATTTTTTGAGTTCTAAAATAGTCTTTAGCTAGTTTTTTTAGTTTTTTTTAGCTTTTCTTTATTCTGATCTATGTTAATGATCATCAGCTCTATAAATCAAGACTATTTAAATATAATTATAATTAAAAAATTTAATATAATTATTTTCAGTTCTATGAAATTACTCACAACCTTCTTCTTTTCAATTCTTTTTTATGTCTCTCTAATTTCTAAATCTTTCATGGAAGGCTTACCAGAGGACCGAGAAAGCACCAACGTTTGTCCCCTAGAGTCCCACAACAATATATTTGCGCTGGCCAACAAGATCCAAGAACCCTTTGATGCTTGGATGAAACTGCAGTTTAAAGAACAAGAAATGGCAACACCGCCAGTCTGTGTGGTGTTAGATTCGATCATGGGGTGGGCATGACAGAGCGCCGAAAATTTTTCAATTTCTTGCGTGGAGTCTAATCTCATTGGAGCATTTGGAGCCAGCATGACGAACTCTGTCGCACGTTCGATCATGCAAGAGGTGTTGGTGAAACAAGGGAAGACTGTCTTGTGTTGAGCTTGGATCTTCCCAGGCCTGTTAGATTCAAAAGGAATGAGATAAACCAAGATTATTGGAGTCCATATGAGATAAATCCGATCACGAAGTTTATTTTGCCGATGTTACAGATCGTTAATAAGGGCGTGTCGGGAATGATACTAAATACTTTCGAAGAGTTGGAGTCTGAGTATGTCGAGCACCTGAGAAACCTAACAGGAAAATCAGTGTGGGCTATAGGACCCCTACTTCTGATGACTTATTTTGGTGGAGTGGGTAATAAGTTTAGCACGCACGAGAAAATGACGGACATTCCGGCAGATGAGCTTGTGCAGTGGCTGAACTCTCAAAGGATAGGATCAGTTGTGTACATTTCATTTGGAAGAGGGGTTAAACTTTCTAAAGAACAAACAAAGGCCTTAGCGAGAGGGAAAGAAGGCAACAAACAGTACTTCGTTTGGACTATCAAAGTGACGGAATCTGGGAGCTCAGGAAATGCAGAGTATCTTCCAGAGGGCTTTGTGGAGCGAACAAAGGACCAAGGGTTGGTCATATGGGGCTAGGCCCCGTAGCCCTTGATTCTTTTGCATCCTTTTGTAGGGACATTCATGAGCCACAGCGGGTGGGACTCTACGCTTAAGAGCTTAACTCTTGGAGTACCCATAGTCAGATGGCCTATGTTTGTGGAATAGTTTCTTAATATGAGAACTATGGGGGAAATGGGTGTGGGGATTCAATTTTATGAACATCCCGATGGGGTTCCAGACGAAGAAGAGGTGAGGGAGGTTTTAAGGCAGGTGATTAGTGATGACAAAGGTAAAGAGATGTGAACGATTGTGCAGAAGGTGAAGGAGATGGCTAGTAAAGTTATTGGAGATGGAGGATCTTCCAAAGTAAATGTCCAGGGGTTTGCAAGTGAAATTCACAAGTTGCTGAAGATGAGACAACAACAATCAAGTTTTCCCTAAGTTGTGTACACAAACTGGTTCTGTGAGCTCAGTTTAAGATTATGTTTTCCGATTTGGTAGTAAGAGGGAGTGAGGTAGCATATTATGGTGTTATCTATTTTGGTTTTTATTTTGTATTTATTTTGGGGATTAGATTATGTTTATGAGATAAGGGTGGATGGGTTTGGTTTGTGTCACCATCTTTTCATTGTTACTTGAACACAAGGTGAAATAAAAATATATTTTTGAAAATCTTATGTTGACTTGACAATACAATTGGTTAATTTTTTTAGTGAGCTACAATCATCATATTATATAGAAGACATTATATAAAAATAATGTACACAAAAAATCAATAACAACACAAAGTAAATTCAAATAATTTAATTTCAAATTTTAATCAAGATTTTTTTTTGAAATTGAGTTTATGTTTCATTGTGTATTTAGATTTTTTTAGAAGTATGTTATTTTTTATGGGGAATTTCTTGTTTGATTAGATTTATTTAATTATTAAAGTATTTATATTTCTTACAGGAACTATTCAAATAGTTTTAAAAGTTTTATATAACTAGTGTAGTGTTGTTTAGAAATAATTTTACAGTGAATTCAAATTTACAATTACCTCTCATGAAAGTATATTAATCCAAAATCAATTATAAATTTAAAGAATGATGATAGACAGAAAATCTATATTACTAGCTAACATTAAACTAAATCTCTTCTAGTGATTAACTTAACTACCTAACTTGAAATGAAATGTGAACACTCACACCTTGATATGGAAGTCCTTATATATGTAAGATTTGTGTATTGACATTAGATTAATCAACGACCTAGTTCACATTAAAATCCTTCTACTTTTGATGGTAATTTTCATAGTGATGTCATTAGTAGTAGTTGATGGATAAGAGAAGGAGCTTGTGAAAGAGGTGCAATGGTAGGTTTTGTATGGGAGGTGTAGCAAAGGATGTTGTTGCAAATGATGCAGACTCTTAGGATCTATAAGAGGTGAGATTTGTAGGTTGGTTGTCATGTTTTTGTTTGGTGCCCCTATGGAAGATCATATTGTCCTGGGGTGGGAACAACTTCTTGTTCGATCTTTGTGTTATGAAGGGGTTGAATCTATTGTTGTTGCTTGTGGGGCTTTCTCTCCTTTCCTCTATTTTTGCTAGCCTTTATTTGTTTGACTTTGAATGAGGTGGAGCATTTTGTGGTAATTTTGTTGGGTTCTTCTTTAACATGTTTGGTGGTGTTGGCAATATTACATTATAAGGATATTGAGAAGGTTGTTGATGATTATGGACATAATTGATTAAAGATGTTTTACTATCTTGATATTATTATTTTGTCATTGATGTCAAGAAATTGATTTTCTAATTCAGTATGATGTTGCTATATCTTGAGAAGTATGATATGAAGATTATAAAGAAGTCGGTAAAGACACAGGAAAGAATATGATGAATAAGGGGATAAGATATTCAATGGGCAACTACTATCGAGTTAGACAATGATGAGATCTTGATGTTTTAGATTGTTTTAACATCATACATATGTTGTAAAATAAAAAGGTTAATACTATACTATGTTATCAAGCAAAGAACCTACTCGGTAAACCCTAAGGTTATCGCAGTCGGTTAATGAAGACAGAATGTCTACTGAGTGAAGTTTAGTATTCACCGAGTTGTAACCGAGCTATAACATAATGCATTAAATGTTTACATGTGATATTTAATGAAAGAAGCTGATGAGCTCGAGCGGATCAATGATTGGTAAGCCGTGGAAGAAGTTTGTTAAGCGAATCTAAGGCAATGGAAAGTCGGCAATGGAAAGTTGGCAAGAAGATCTATAGCTCAGATTGAACCGCATTACCCTAATACAAGTTCCAAGGTGGGGTAAAACATTTTTAGATCGAAAGATACAATGAACCTAGACAAGATTAAAAGATCTGATGGCTATGATTGATCATGGGAAATGTGATCAAGGAGATTAAGTGGTTAGAAGATTGTCTATAAATAGGAAACTGTTGATAAACAATGGATGTGGGCAAGTGTATGCACAGGGATGCTACATAGTGATTACCGAGCACAGAAGCTTGAAGACCTATTAGAATAACAGAGTATTGATGCCCAACAGATAGACAAGATTAGTTCTATGTCTAGATTGTATTGAACAAATAGGAATCTGCTTTAGCATTTTAGATGTGAAGTTGCAGACAGATTGTATTACTGTTATTTTGTGAAAGTCATAGGAAATCTCTTAACCAAGTGGACTTAACAGTCTTATATGTAAATCCTCTAACAAGGTGACATTCTGATTGAGTGTTTGAAATCCTTTGACAAGGTCACTTCTAACAAAGTGAAGATCCTAACAGATCTAAGGGAAATCTCTTAACCGGGTCACATCTAGCAATGTGTTTGTAATCTTTAACAGGATTTAACTGAGCATACTCTAGAAGAGTATATTTCTTAGTTGGTCTGAAATCCCACAATGGTTTTTCCCTATTTGGGTTTCCACATTAAATCTGGTGTTATAAGGTTTATATTGTTCATATGCTTTTGAGTTTGCATGTTTGACAGTTTTTGGTTATATGACTGATATATATGTTACCGAGGTTGAACTGATGTTTTTATGGATGATTAAGTTTGTATGATTCACCCCCCCCACCCTCCCTCTCATCTTGTTGGCTACTGGATCTGTACTTATATTAAGTATCAGAACTATCAATTGGTATCAGAGCTTTGGACTGTAAAAGAAAAGTTTAAAGTCACTTGAGTTAAAGATCCAAAGATGTATAAGAGGGATGCACCTAAGCTGAATACGTCAAGTTTCTCTACATGGCAGAAAAGGATGAAACTACATCTATCAGGACTTGGAGAATATGCTATATACTATCTAGAGAATGATTTTGTTGCACCAAGCACCTATCCATTGACTATGGAAGAGATAAAGGCGAAGAAAGAACATATTCAAGCAATGATTGAAATAACATCTGCATTGACCGATTCTGAGTTTAATGATCTAGAAGGCTGCAATGATGCAAAGGCAATGTGGACTAAGCTCATATCTGTATTTGGAGGAGATGAACATGTTCAATGAGAAAAAGTAGATAGTTTAAGAGGACAAATTGAATCTATGAGGATGAATGAAGGTGAGAACATAACCCAGTACAGTACAAGACTAAAGGAGATTGTAAATCAAATCAAAGGAGCAAGAGGAACTATTGAAGAAAAGGATGTGACAAGTAAGTTGTTAAGAATCCTTCTACCTACCTATGCAATCCGAGTCTCTGCAATCAATGAATTGAGGTCTGTACCTAATATGCCAGTTTCCTTGGATGCTACTATGGTAAGCTACATGCATTTGAGTTAAGTAATTTTGATAACAGTGGGTCATCGGTAAATAAAGTTGAATCTGCACTTAGTTCTTTTCATCTGAATGAATCTAATGATTACAATGAAAGAAAGTATAAGTACTCTGAAGGAGATCACAATGGAGCAAGTGAAAGATTTTGGAAGAACATGGAAGAGGTACACAAACTGTATGAAGAAATCAGAAAGCAAGAAGAGTTTGAAGCACTATTGGCCAAAAGGTTACCGAGAGGCAAAAGTAAGTATAAAGGAAAACTACCTTTGAAATGTTTCAATTGTGATAAGATTGGACATATGGCTTCTAACTGTCTTGACAAAGATTTCACTGAAAAGAGAGATTACCGAGATGATAGACAGAAAGATAACCATTACAGAGGACACCAAGAGTTCAGAAGAAGAGATAGAAAGACATGCTTAATTGTTGATGAGGAATCTGACGATGATAAATCAGATGAGACTGATACAGAGGAAGTTGTTTATGTGGCTATCAAGGATGGATTAGATGAAGAAAGGTATGAAGAAAAAGCCCTAATATCTCACATAAACACTAATGATTTTTGGATTATAGATAGTGGATGCTCACATCATATGACAGGAGATAAACACAAGTTTGTTATGTTAGAAGATTATGATGGAGGCTATGTTAGATTTGGTAATGACGCACCATGTCCGGTAAGAGGTAAAGGATCCATAACACTTCTTGATAATGCAAGATGCAATGATGTTTATTGGGTTGAAGGTTTGAAATATAATTTGTTGAGTGTAGCACAGCTAAACAACACAGGTTACCGAATAGAATTTCATAAAGGAATTGTCAAAGTTCATGACAAGAATGGAATGTTAGTTGCTACTGGGACACAAACAAAAGGTAATACATTTCACCTTGACTCAACTCACAATAAGTGTTTGCATGCAAAGATTGATAATACCTAGTTATGGCATAAAAGGTTTTGTCATTGTTAATTTTGATAATCTGATCAAAATAAGTAAGAAGCACCGAGTAAGAGGTCTACCGAGTCTTGAAAAACCTGAGAATGCTATGTGTCGAGGATGCCAGATGGGTAAGATGACAAGATCTAGCTTTACAAGTAAGTCCTACACTTATAAGGGAATTTTAGATCTTGAGCACACTGATCTTTGTGGTCCTATGAAAGTTCAAAGTTATTATGGTAGTAAGTATTTCATATTATTTGTGGATGATTATTCAAGGATGATGTTAGTAATGTTTTTAAAAGAAAAATCAGAAGCTTTTCAAATGTTTAAATGGTACAAGGCAAGAGTTGAAAATGAAACAGGAAGACAACTGAAATGTCTTAGATCAGATAGAGGAGGAGAGTTTACATCTGATGAGTTCAACCTATTTTGCAATGATCATGGTATAAAAAGACAAGTCTTTGCACCGAGAACTCCACAGCAGGATGGAATAGCTGAAAGAAGAAACAGATCTATTGTGGATTGTGCTAGAACACTGATGATTGAGAAGAAGGTTCCACAAACATTTTGGAGAGAAGCAATAAGCACAACTGTTTACAACTTGAACCGAGTTCAATTGAAGAAAGGTACTTTGAAGACACCTTATGAAATCTAGTATGGCGAGAAACCTAATGTAAGTTATTTTAAGATCTTTGGAAGTAAATGCTATGTTCATAAAGATGATAGAAATGGAAAGTTTGATCAGAAAAGTGAAGAAGGAACATTTCTAGGATATTCTTCTAGAAGCAAAGCATTTAAATGTCTGATCAAATCATCTAACAAAATAGTAGAAAGTGCAAATGTGAAAATTGATGAATTTGCAGAAAGAAATGATGAAGGATATTCCAAAGAACCAGAAGACTATGATGAATTTGTCTATGTGCAACCGAGAAGTCCAACCGAGATAACTATTGAAGAAAATGAAGAAGATATCCAGTTACCGAGTGATGAAGAAGATCATACAGAGCCTACCGAGCCTGTATTAGCCAAGTATGTTAGAAGGCACCATGCACCAAGTCAGATTATAGGGGATAAGGATGATCCAGTGATGACAAGGAACAAACTGAGACAGAACACATGTTTGATATCTGAATTTGAACCGAGAATAGTGAAAGAGGCATTTAACAGTGAAGATTGGATAAATGCTATGACAGAAGAGATTGATCAAATCAAGAAGAATGACACATGGACACTGGTCCCAAGACAAAAGGACAAAAATATAATCAGTACAAAGTGGATCTTCAGAAACAAGCTAAATGAAAAAGGTGAGGTCATTTGGAACAAAGCAAGATTAGTTTGCAAAGGTTATGCCCAAGAAGAAGGAATTGATTATGGTGAGACTTTTGCACCTGTTGCTAGACTTGAAGGAGTAAGAACATTGTTGGCATATGCTGCTTTCAAGAACTTCAAGGTATATCAAATGGATGTCAAATTTGCATTTCTGAATGGAATGATAGAAGAAGAAATTTTCATTGAACAACTTGAAGGATTTGTTGGAGACAATAATAAAGATCAGGTATGTAAATTGAACAAAGCTTTATATGGTGTAAAACAAGCACCTAGAGCATGGTATGAAAGATTGCACTCTTATTTGATTAAGATCAGGTATGTAAATTGAACAAAGCTTTATATGGTGTAAAACAAGCACCTAGAGCATGGTATGAAAGATTGCACTCTTATTTGATTAAGATTGGTTTTATAAGGACAAGTGAGAACAACAACATGAACATGAAGAATGATGAAAATGGAATACTAATCTCAGCCATATTTGTTGATGATATTATATTTTGTGGAAATGACTCTTTATGCAAGAACTTTGGAAATGAAATGAGCAAATAATTTGAGATGTCATTAATCGGTGAGATAAAGTATTTTATAGGCTTACAGATACTGCAAATGAAAAATGAGATTTTCATTACTCAATCCAAGTACATAAAAGAAATCTTGAAGAAATTTGGAATGGAGGATTCAAAACCAGTAAGTACTCGTATGACTACCAACTGTAAACTATCAAAGAATGATGAATCTGCATTTGTTGATGAGACACTCTACCAATCCATGATTGGAAAACTACAATATGTTGTTCACAGCAGGCCAGATATAGCACATGCAATAGGTATTGTTGCAAGATTCTCTGCATATCCTAAGGAAATACACATGACGACAATCAAAAGAATTTTCAGATACTTAAAAGGCACTAAAGATTATGGCTTAGTATATCAGAAAGGAAATAATTTTGATTTAAAAGTTTATACTGATGTTGATTGGGCAGGCAACATTGATGATAAAAAAAGCATAAGTGGAGGAGCTTTCTTCTTAGGAGAAAGACTAGTGACTTGGCTTAGCAAGAAACAAGGATGTGTTTATCAGTCAACAGCTGAAGCTGAATATGTTGCAGTAACACTGAATTGTACCAACATTACATGGATCAAACAACTATTGGAAGGTATAAATGAGAAAGTTACCGAGCCAGTAAATATATTTTGTGACAATACTAGTGCCATTAATATTTCAAAGAACCCTGTTATGCACTCTAAGACAAAGCACATATCTATCAAATATCATTATCTTAGAGAAGAAGCTCAAGAGAAGAAAGTGGTGTTGGAATATGTTAACACAAAGGAGCAAATAGCTGATATCTTCACCAAGCCACTACCAAAGGACACTTTTGAATATCTCAGAAGTAAGTTAGGGGTCCTACCCCTATCTTCTACTCACTGACCGAGTTCGGTGAAAGCATCACTTTGATGACTCTATTGAATATCTTTTGGGGAGATGATGCTGGAGTGATACTCTTTAGAATGTTTTTCTGAAAGTGTACTGATACAAAGAATGATATAGGGAACAGGATTGAAGACAAATGCTTTGACCGAGACTCAGTTGATACACAACAGGAGGCAATAACTTCTTACAGAAAGAAATTATGTTTTAGTTCTTTTTCTTTTTTGGCATTGTTGTCAAAGGGGGAGAAGACCTACCCAAGGGGAGAAGACCTGCCTAATGGAGAGAAGACCTAAGGAGGAGAAGACTGAGAATATATGGGAGAAGACTGAGAGAAGACTAGAAGACTACAGATTGAAATAAAGACCGAAAACAGAAAAGAAGTCTAATGAATGGGGGAGAGCATTTCAAGCATTTCAGAATCACAGCAATCCGAATCTTTTAAAGGTCAAATCAATTGGTTTTGCCATCAATGCCAAAGGGGGAGATTGTTGGTAATAGTACATTATAAGGATATTGAAAAGGTTGTTGATGACTATGGACATAACTGATTAAAGATGTTTTCCTATCTTGATATTATTATTTTGTCATTGATGTCAAGAAATTGATTTTCTAATTTAGTATGATGTTGCCATATCTTGAGAAGTATGATATGAAGATTATAAAGAAGTTGGTAAAGACACAGGAAAGAATATGATGATTAAGGGGATAAGATATTCAATGGGCAACTACTACCGAGTTAGACAATGATGAGATCTTGATGCTTTAGATTGTTTTAACATCATACATATGTTGTAAAATGTAAAGGTTAATACTATACTATGTTATCAAGCAAAGAACCTAGTCGGTAAACCCTAAGGAACCTAGTCGGTAAACCCTAAGGTTATCGCAGTCGGTTAATGAAGATAGAATGTCTACCGAGTGAAGTTTAGTATTCACCGAGTTGTAATCGAGCTATAATATAATGCATTAAATGTTTACATGTGATATTTAATGAAAGAAGCTAATGAGCTGGAGTGGATCAATGATTGGTAAGTCGTGGAAGAAGTTTGTTAAGCGAATCTAAGGCAATGGAAAGTCGGCAAGAAGATCTACAGCTCATATTGAAATGCATTACCCTAACACAAGTTCCAAGGCGGGGTAAAACGTTTTTAGATCGAAAGATACAATGAACCTGGACAAGATTAAAAGATCTGATGGCTATGATTGATCATGAGAAATGTGATCAAGGAGATTAAGTGGTTAGAAGATTGTCTATAAATAGGAAACTGTTGATAAACAATGGATGCGGGCAAGTGTATGCACGGGGATGCTACATAGTGATTACCGAGCACAGAAGCTTGAAGACCTGTTAGAATAACAGAGTATTGATGCCCAGCAGATAGACAAGATTAGTTCTATGTCTAGATTGTATTGAACAAATAGGAATCTGCTTTAGCATTTTAGATGTGAAGTTGCAGACAGATTGTATTACTGTTATTTTGTGAAAGTCATAGGAAATCTCTTAACCGAGTGGACTTAACAGTCTTATATGTAAATCCTCTAACAAGGTGACATTCTGATTGAGTGTTTGAAATCCTTTGACAAGGTCACTTCTAACAAAGTGAAGATCCTAACAAATCTAAGGGAAATCCCTTAACCAGGTCACATCTAGCAATGTGTTTGTAATCTTTAACGAGATTTGTTTTTAACTAAGCATACTCCAGAAGAGTATATTTCTTAGTGGGTCTGAAATCCCACAGTGGTTTTTCCCTATTTGGGTTTCCACGTTAAATCTGGTGTTATGAGGTTTATATTGTTCATATTCTTTTGAGTTTGCATGTTTGACATTTTTTGGTTATATGACTGATATATATGTTACCGAGGTTGAATCTGATGTTTTTATGGATGATTAAGTTTGTATGATTCACCCCCCCCCTCTCATCTTGTTGGCTACTGGATCTGTACTTATATTAAGTATCAGAACTATCAGGTGGTTGGTTATGTGCACCAAGATGTGGTACTAAAGGGGATCTTAAGATGTGACTTTTTTTTTTAAATCAGCAAAGTCTGAACTTCAATGACAAATTGAACATAGCTACATTCCAAATTTGAAGATGCAATAAAAACAAAAGTCAGAGTGGTCCAAATATACTTTTTAAACTACTAATTTATTTTTAAAATAGAGGAGATTAAGGGTTTCAAAAAGGAGGGCCACAGAAAGTGGTATTTCTTTAATACAAAAATCATAACATAACATTTGTCGTGGCCCCCTTAAAATGTTAACTTTTTTTTTTTAATTTTTAAAATTGCTTCAGTGAGAAATTAGCTAACACCTCATAGTTTATGTTGGATTTTCTAAAATTTTAATGAGTATAAGATTTTTTTACTAATTTTCGAAGTGGACATATCTTGAAAAGCAAAAATTTTAGTGTGCTCCCCCCTAAAATCATTGAAAACTAATAAAAAATAAAAACTTTTTTTTTCAAAGTTTGTATAATTTTGGATATGCTTATCTCCATGTTACCAACCCCACCTCAACACCTAAGAATATCCACTCATTAAAATGATTCACCGTACCTTTTTTTTTATCAGTAATATGTATGTTTGTTATATTATAAAATTAAAGTAGTACATTATCAACAAGGATTTTTTCAAGATCAAACCACCCAAAAACCACCTACTAATTCCACCAAACCACCCATCAAAAATCCAGAAGTCAATCCCACCAACCAGTAACCCACCAAACCACCATCCCACACCCAAATTACAATTAACCAAGCTCAAAAATGATGCTTATTACATCATTTCCATACAAAAATTAACTAGCAATTCGAAGTTCATATGGCACTACTAAAAGAAACTATAAAATCATGAAGTTTCCAATACTAAATTACCAAGACCTTGGACAGAGCAAAGTGAAAAAAAAGGAAAACTGAGGTACCTGAGATCACGACCAGATCATTCTCATTTCACCTCCTCCTCTTGCACAGTCGCAGCTCTTATCTCTCCACACGTCCCAGCTCCTCCTTCATTTGGGAGAATTGCCAAAGGCATGTTTTTTCTTTTAATTTCTATAGATATGTGTCTGTTCTTCAATCACAACCTCCTTCCATCCACTTCATCATCCCCTACTTCTATGCGTACCTGTCTGATGATCTCCTCTAGCTCCATAATTTGGACATACATCTTTAGAGCCTCCCATCCCTGCTTCACCATCTCTTGAAACCGGGCCTTCACTTCTTCTCTTTGTTTAAGAAAATGAATATGCATATGTCTACCCCTAAGTTCAACAAGCTACTCCAAAATTCCGTCCAACATATCAAACCCCCGACCCGACACCACCCACTCCAACAAACACTCCATATTCTCTAGGTATTCATGCGACATTATTGTCTGCATTACTCTTTGAACCTCCATGCATGAGGAGTCCCATTCGAGCCCCCACGCCATTATAAGAGAATAGATGTTCGTCCTTGTTCTATATTTATGGCCAATTACCGTCACCTCTTCTCTCAACACCAACTACATAGCCTTTAGAAACAATGGCTCATTTAACCTAAACATGGTCTTCAACTACCTCTCTGAAATCGGCCCACAGAATGTCGGCATCATTTTGCTAGTTTTCAGCATGAAATTGGCCTCCATTACACTTGCCAACCATGAAACCACCTTTCTCTATCAATACCATCTGCATTGAATGACCATTCATTCTCATTATTTATATTAATGGGTCCATCTCCGCCTTCGCCATCAGTGCAGATTTCATCGGCATTGATTGCCAGTGTCAGTCAAGCTAACCTAGGCTCACGGGCAGAAAATGAAAACATGCTCTCGCACACTTCAATTTGCTCGAGGGTACTATACGGTATGATAAATTTTAAACATTCCATTTTATTATGGCATCATCTTTATCTCACCACCTCATCACCACATTTGATAAGGCATCCACTAAATCATTTCCACCCCTCCTAATGTGAAATATCTGAAAATCTTGGAAATTGTTCAATTTCGAACAAATCAAAGCTATGAATTTATTTAGTCACCAACTCGAGGTTACTACTTTCATAATTGCATTCGCCACAACCTTAGAATCTCCTTCCAAGTCCACCTTCGAGGTCTTCATTTTAACAACCAATTCAATTGCTAATAATGCAACCTACACCTCTGCGTCACTATTAGTTTTGTCTTGTAGTCATTTCGCACCCTTCAAGAGGATCATCTCATTTTTATCATGAGCAACACATCCCACCCCTCAAATGCCTGGGTTACCTCTAGATGCCCTATCAAAATTTATTTTAATTCACCCTTGCTCCGGCTTAGACCACGCTTCCTCCCCCTACCTATGCTCCCCACATGAAGGATGAACCCTTGAGGACCCATGAATGGGTATGATTCATCGTATCTTAATTAGTCCACTTTATCAAAATTAAATTGATTAAATAATTATGATTATTTAACTAATAAAAACAAATCAGTTTTCCACCAATTGTATAATCTATTTAAAAATATCATTAAAAAAAATTATAATTAATTTGATTAAATTTAATCAAATTATTTAATCAATTAAATTATTGATAAAAATAAGTAAAAAAAAATCTTAAATAAATAAATTAGTTAAATAGCTAATAATATCTTCCACCTTTCCATGTAAATAAAATAAAATCTTATCCATTCATCAATTTTCATTAATAATTTATAAATTGAATTCAAATCCATCATTTCCTCATCCTAATTCTAAACAATTATAAGCTATCAAACTAAGAAACAAACATTTTACCATTTGCAAAGAAGATCCATTTGTTAATAAATATTGAACTACACGTTTTTTATTTATTTTGCGTATGTAACTCATCTTTACACTATAGAAATCAATGTTTAATTTAACTTGAAATTTTTATTTCTTGTCCAAAAGTATGTCTTTTGTTTGAATTGCATGGTTATAATTTCCACATCTGACAAACTAACTAAAATATAATATCAAAAAAAATAAACAATATTTGCAATATAAATAATAACTTTTTGATTAATTTTTATAATCAATATGTGCAATGGCCATCCACTCATGAGAAGACTTGTTTTTATTAGATTAGCAAGGAGACAGCCTTGACCGAAAAGAGAGATACAACGTTACAACATTAACCATTCACCAACTATAAAACAACTAGCAGTAGGATACCAGTTCTAATAAAAAATGATCAAAAATTTTCATGCCCCTAAAAATTTTTCTATGGATACTAATATCATTCCTATTACTAATTACAGAAGTATCATAGTAGTTGTTTCCATAAACCATACTACTAATGTTGCTACCAGCATTATCCTTATCAACCTTTAATGAACCATTCTTAGCATAATTAATTAACATTAAGTCTTTCAAAGTGGGCACACAGGCCCCAAAATACCACCAATTGCAAAACATAACAAAAAAGGTTAAACAGAGGAAGCAAAATGACCATTACTCCTTGATCAGGTTCTAGTCTCGCCCCAGCTTGCCTAAGTTCTACATCCAGGTCTCCTGGTGATCTTCTTGTTAAGTCATCTATCCAACACACACTATGCACATTTGACTATATATTATTTGAAATTCAAAATTATGTCACATTTGAATTTTAAATAATTAATGAATATGATCTAACAATTAATAGGGTTAACATTTTAAGATGGTCATTTATAAAAGCAATCAAATAAAAATATGCAATACAATAGTGATATGTCATTCAAGTCATAAATACAATTGACATTTGTCCGATATAAAGTTAAGATATGATATATAGGATAGTGATATGCCATTCAAGCCATAAATACAATTGACATTTGATTGATGAATTAAATGCTTTAAGACATCATTTTTAACAAATAGAAATGGATTAACAGGAGGGCTATGAGTAATTATCATAATGTCAGTACCATTTATTACAAGACAAAAGCCACCTTTTCCCACACTTTCTGGGTATATGTGGTTGCTTCGAGAAATTTCCTTCCTATAGCTCTCTACAACTCTCGACTTTCTATTTTGAAAAGCAAAAAAATGGGAGGAAATAGACGCCCCTATGAACCCAGCAACTATAAGGAGTGGAAAAAAAGGAGGTAATTTGGAACATCTTGCAGAAGGGCAGGTTTACAAAGTTTATGGAGAGGCTCCATGGGAGGGACGCGACAATCACTAAATTTTTGTACAAAAACTGGAGGAAGGGCACCCTGAAGATGGGAGATCAAACAATCTCCATTGATGAATACCTCATCGCTCAGGTCACGGGTCTTCACAGGGAAGGAAGCAATTACTACAGAGACAGAAAACTGAGCAAGGAGGCAATAGAGCAATACCCCGAAACGGCAAAAGAGAAGAAGCGCCTGGTAAAGCTAAGTAAAACCTACTACCCATCTAGGGCATTTGTTAAGCCATGGAGGAAGGTTTTGTTTTCTATTATGCGTTGCATTAACTTGGATGGCAGATTCACAAAAGTGTATGGCTATCATTTTGTATTACTTAATCATTTCGGGTATGATGAAAAAGTTAATATTCCATATTTCCTATTGTGTTCAATGAATGCTACCATTAAAGCCCATAGAGAGAACCCTAAGGGTGATACAACCATGCATCAAGGTCTTATGGTGTTAATTTATGACCATCTAAAAGCTAACCGAATTGCCCATCCCCAGCCTTCTATCTCTGAGTCTAAGGAGGAAGGGTCGGATTCTGGTTTCTCTATGGGTGAGGAGTCTGAATGTGATTTAATGAGTGAGTTAGAGGAGAGTCTGGATGACTCTGAAGCTGAAAATGGTAAGAAAAGAAAACAGGTGAGTACCAAGCCCTCTTCCTCGAAGGGTAAGAAAAAAACTAAAGAAAAGGTTTTCCAGATCTGCGCCTCCTCCTCGGAGGAGTTCTTTGAGGATTCTGAGAAGGATGAACCCCAGTCTTCTCAGAAAAAGAAAACTAAAAATTCCATTCAGATAAGGAACAAACAGAAGAGGCAAGAAGATAATGATAAGGAGCTAGAGGATAGAGTGCAGAGAAAGGATCCTGACATCGACCAGAAATTGGAGGAGATCACAGGGGAAGGTTTTGATCATAGGGTTGATGGAAATGTTTATAAGATCACTAGTGGCGACGTCCCCAAAAATGATCAGGACAATATTGGTGAGAAAACCCCCCCTTCAAATCCTCCCACTGAGGGTTTGAAAGGTTTTGTGGACACCATCGATTGGTTAATTAACAGTTACAAGAAAGTTGTGGAGGATAATAAGAAGTTGAGCCACAGGGTCCAAATTCTAGAGACAATCAATATTGGTGAAGCCAAATCTATGGCGGAATATGTTGAGGATTTGAGTAAAACTATTGCCAAAGCCGAAGAGATCAGAGATTCCTTCAACCCTAGGTTTGAGAAAATTGAGAAGGCCCTGACAGAGATAAAAACCAATGACAATGCTACGGACCAAAGAATGGCAGAAACTGACAACAAATTTAATAAAATTGAAAAATGCCTCAAAAGTATTGCTCAACAGAGCTATAGCATTCTGAAGGCCTCGACCAACAATACCAAAATTCTCATTAGCAAACTGGAGAACGAGAAGGATTCCCTGGAGTTAGAACCTAACATTGAAGGTATGAGAGAAGTGTAAGGACCTAGAACAAGGACCAGAGGCAAAAAGAAGGAGAAGAAGCCAAACAAGGATATGGAAGAACTCAAAGTTGCTTCGGAAAACTATATCCAGCTGGTCAATAAGGCAGTTGATCTTCTTAAGTCTTTATAGTTGTTTTTCTTTTTGTCTTTTCTCTAGTTTTTCCGCTTTGTTGTTCCTTTCTTTAGCTGTTTGTTCGGTTTACTGGCCTTTTTGCTAGTCTTTTTGTAAGTTATTTTAAGCTGGTTTGGATGCTTTTTGATGAACTATATTATGCTCCTATGTTAAAGCTTTCGGGTCCTTAAAACCTGTTTTTCATATTAATCAGAACAAATAGAAAAATTATGATTTTTGTCCTTACTATGTCTTTAAAAACTAATAGAAAGACAAATAAATGGCATTTTTACAAAACTTTAAAATAGAAAATTAAATATTATTATAAGAATTTTGTTCAAAAATTTTAATTCTATGTTTATAGTGTCCATTTGGGAAAAACAAAGAAACTAGAATAATATCCACAAAAATAAACAATGTTTGCAACATGAAGACTAATAACTTCTTAATAATTTTTATAATAAATGAAAGCATCATCTATGGGGCCGACAGAATGCATCAACTCTATGGTATATTTATAATTCTATCTTGTAAAATATGCTATTCGATTGCAGCATTCTATCGGCCCCATAGCTAGAACATTAAATGAAGACCTGATGAGGAGGTGTTAGACTGAAAGGAAAGACCTTGAACCAACCACCCTCTCGGGTTCACAACTCAACCAAAACCCTACTACCAAAGGGTCCTACACAATACCAAGTCAAACTATAGTTCCATGTAACTTGTCAATACCTTAGGAGACTCAAAGGCTCCAATATTTCCCCTTCCAAACAACAAAAATTCACAAGTCTTGAGTGACTACACACACCTTGCTTACATGAGTGGGCTACTACTAGGATTTAGGGGTTTGAAGGGCCCACTTGACCAATTCAACACAACAACCCTTGGAGGGGTGTTCTTACAATATCTTTATGCAAATGAAATAGGATTACATGGCCTATACTCTCTGTACCATCGACATTGACTCACTTGCTCATAAACAGACCTAATTGCAATTAGGCCTCCTTTTGGGGTAATCGGGTAATAACTTTTGATTCACAAAGGATCTAGACAAAAAAATTGTATTTCCAAACACCCTTTTGGAAGTTCTCAACAATATCTCACTTATAGGTTGCCAACCATTTTACAGATATCCCAACCTATACCACACCAATTGAACTATTAGGACTATTAAGCCTACTTGGCTGGACATTTTCTAAAATATTGTATGATCCTCCTGCTTGATGACTTTCCCTACCCATGGGATGTTATATCAACCTCCAAAGCACTCTTATAGAATATTCAAACCCCTCCCCTGTGCTCTACAACTCAATTCACACGTACTATCCTCATTCAACCGCTTTGTTACATGATGATGCCAGATCTATGGATTCTTCATCAAACACACCAAAATGTTGGAGCAACATTTGGGCACTAGATTCTGACCTATCATACAAAGGCCTATCATATTCTACAGTTTCAAGATTCTTGACTGAGAAATGATAGGCCAAAGTCCATTACATTTGTCAAAACCTAGGGTTTTAAGGGTTTCAGACCACTCGATAAAATAATGCTTGCCAAACAAAATAGAGATCGCTTCAAAACTTCAATTGAATTATAAAAAAAAGGTAAGTCACTATAGGTTCAGGATCTATATCATAATCATGCTTTACAGTCCACCTTCAATGAGGAATGAACAGAAAATGAGACGATTCTCAGAATTTCCAACACCTTGATGCTTGTATTATGCTCCAACCAACAACAACCTTACATATTTTAGTCTTTGGGACCATTATAGGTTCTTCCCCAACGACCACAACCATCTCCAACTGATTTTCAAGTGAACTAACCGTTGGAGTACAAAACCAACCAAAAGTTGCAAAATTGTCATGACAACAAATGGACAACTTTTGCAACTTATGACCAACTTAGACTCTAGACTACCTTAGGACCCTAAAGTCATCACATATAATTTTATTTCATAAAAAATGACTCAAATAACCTTTTGGTTACTTGGTCTCACAATTTAGACCATTGTGACCCTTATTGACCCAAATTGCTCTACAAGACCCTAAGTGACAATTTCACCCACACTTGGACAAAACTTTCTTCTATTACATTGATAACATCAATGACCCATGGGGCCTCATTACATTTATCGTAGACTAGTTGTCAACTAACATGACCTTGATCCATGCCATCATAGGTGGTGGTCCTGCACCAAGACCATAACTTTACAAATAGAACACCATTATTATGCATTGATGACAACAACTAACACCACTACAATTTGTGTGGACAAGAATGTATAAAACAACACAACTATAATTAATATGTACAGTGACATATATGGGATCCGTGTAATGGTCATCTACCCTTGAGAAGTCTTGTTAGGACAACATCTATCCCACATTTTGTATGTACATTTGACTATTTTTATTTTGATTTTTTTTTTTTTTTTATGGAGGTCCAAACTTGCGAGCATGGCAGCCCAATGAGGGAATGAACCCTACGAGCTACCAGCCCAACGATGGCCTTCAAAAAGTAGTTTTTGTCACCTAATACGGTGGCACGAGCCTATAGGTTGAAACCTCTTTGGCTAAGAGCCAAGGACCGAAGGGTATCAATTCTGCTAAATTCGTCTGAGGCACGATCCCGACCTCATCCCTTATGATGTTGGACCCTTTGCACTCAACAAGACTTGATCCCTAGTGGGCTCATTCGATGCCATTCAACTTCACTAGTACACCAAGGGCCCGTTCACAACTATTTATTTTTTGAAATTCAAAATTATTGCATATTTTGAATTTCAATTGATTAATAAATACAGGTAATGTGCATTTTATAGTCAAATGGGCATCTAATGGTCAAATGCAACTTATGGTCAAGTAGAACTAGTATTTTTTTGTTTGTTGATGTTGCTCTACCTAATTTATTTATTCATGGGATAGTTGAAAAAGTTGCAAATTTCATTATAACTTTGAACATGAGAAGAAATAAAATGCAGAGGGTTTGACTGACATGGTTGACTGTCCTATAAAATCTTATTTTTTACCTCATACGGTTCTATCCTTAAATGCATCTTACAATCAAGTGAACATCCCTTCGTCAAGTATGCTTAAATTTTCGTTGAAGTTGTTCAACCCAATTTAATTATTGAGTTGAATATTGAAAAAAAAAAAAATTAAAATGCTTTAGACAAATAGCTTGATTGACTTGGCCGACTGAGAGTACAGAAACCACACATGGCGCTATTACTGTTACTTGCACTAGGTCACTACCGAACAACTTAAATCACACAAACTAAGCTTACACTTCTAGTCTTAATAATGCAAAACACGCAAAATTGACTGACATTCTCTAAATTTAATATATTGCTTAATGTGTGGAGTTTAAGACTAATCGGTCACTGTTGGAATTCTCAAGGCTTGTTGCATCCCAACATCTGACAGTCAGCCATGTCACCACACCCGCCAACGTACACCATCTACAAGACATCGTTGATGAAGCTGTAAACTGCGGTATCTATGTTCGCCTGCTAGTCCATTCTACAATACACATGGGAGGCCTGTTAGAGGGCCAAGAAAGCTCTGATTTGTTTCCTCAGGAGTACCACGATAGCATATTTCACTACTGAATAGAGGGATGTTTTAAGACAGATTTTTAGACAATTTTTGAGGAAATTGTTTCAATTTGAGACAAAAAAAATTTGGTAATGTCTTTAAAAATGTCTTTAACCGAGTGTCTTAAATTATCGTCTTTAAAATTGTCTCTATAGAGATGATATAAAACATATTTTTTTTGGTCTTTGTTGAGACAATTTGGGTTTTAAAGACAAATTGTCTCTCTAGAGGCAATAGTTGAGATTAAAATCATATTGTCTATCGAGAGACGATATGTCTTTAGATCTCAACTATTGTCTCTCTAGAGACTATATAAAAAAAGGTATTAAAAAAATAAACAATTTATTTTCAATTTTTTTGAGTAGTTTTCAATAAAAATGTATTAAAAAAAATAAACAATAGAAATGTCATAAGTTTATGACAGTCAAAAGGGCTCAAAAAAGGAAAAACGAGTGAATAATGACAAGTGACAAGACAGAGCAGCCATGAGCTTAAAAAATCCATTTGTGTCTCTGAATATCTCATAGCAACCTTAAGTTGTGTGATAGTCCTAATAGTGATAAACATAGCATGAAGGATTACCCTGAGCCAAGAAGATAGAAATAGAGAGCCAGAGATCATCAATAGAATGCAAGAACTGTTAAAGTACAAAGCTCATCATGAATCATAACAAAGGCATAACTAGTGATTAAAAATACTATTGCATACACATTCAAAAAGAATTAAGAGAAAATATGAATATCACAGAATAATAGAATCGCATTCAACAAACATGACAAAATCTTAACAATATATTTAAAAATATCTTTCAAATAAAAGTAAAGAAAGAAATACTATGAAATAAGATCAACCATTCTCAATTCTGAAAAGTGAAAAACAAGGCAACTTACCATGGCTACAGTCCCTGCAGTAAATAAGCATACTACAAGCCAACCAAAGCACACCAACCTTCAAAATAAAAGACTGCCACATTGTTGTCCACGCTGTTTACTTTAATCAAAAACATTATGGATGCACATTTTACACATTAATGCCAATTGATGATAAAAATTGACATGTATAGAACTTAAAGCTTAATTATTTATTCATTGGCTACATGTATTAAAATTTGATATAAAGCTTGCAACAATTATATATTTCCACACGTATATGCAATTGTTGCAATGAATAACACCATCCCAAATTGATATGTAATTTTGAATTTTAACATGCAACACTAATATGCAATTGCTGTGATAGAAACTGTGCAAAATTGACATGCAATTGTTAATGCTTACATGCAACCAATTATTTAACAACCGAAACATTTGCCATATATATTAATTGGTTACTGAATGTTTTTTTTGTTTTTCTTAGAGGCAAAACAGGTGCATATCTTGCAACCGCTACATATAAAGTATTTTCTATTCTAATAACCACAAAGTACGGCAAAGAATAATCTGGTATTTGTATCTTCTAAAATATCTGGAAGCCCTAAGTGATGATATGATAGCTTCTAAATTACCACCTCTTGCTAGCGTACAAAGACAAATCTGAATTTCCTCTGCTGATTTCCTAAAGCATAGATGTAGTATGCACATCTCACATTCTACAGTTTAATTCTGCTCGACAAAATATGCATTCCTCTGAGAAAAAATTGGCCACAATATGGAGCTTTAGTCAATCTTTATTGATGCATAAATAGTCCGCAGGAACCGGAAACAAGCATAAAACCCGATCATGCCAGTCAATACGAAGAACACATATGAGATAATTGTCATGTAGCTAAAATACAGGATTCCTGAGATAACTTTTGTGATCTCCAGCTTAGTGAAGAAATAGAATGTAGCATATAAGAATAGGTACAGTGCAGATGAGCCTGAAGTCAGATAAGCTCTCCACCACCAATGGTAGTCTTCACTGCACAACCGAAAGTAGTAGAGGACTATTGTAATCTCAGCACAGGTGACAATACGGATAACAAAGACTATGAAAAGGAACCCAAAAATGTAGTAGATTTGGTGTAACCAGATGGAGGTTAAGATGAAGAACAATTCAATGAAAACGGATCCAAATGGCAATGTGCCTCCAATGAATATTTAGAAAACTGGTTGCATGTACCATGCCTGCTCTGGAATTTGCCTGGGAATTTTACTTGTCTTAACTGGATCCTCAATTGCAGGCTTCTTGTAGCCAAAGTAACTACCAACAAAAACCAAGGGAACAGATATCCCAAACCATAAAAAGACCAAAGCAAACATTATCCCAAATGGAATAGCACCAGAGGACTTTTCACCCCAGATCAGTCCATTGAGTATAAAGAAAATGGCAAAAGCAATGCCAGGGAATGTGAAAGCAGTCTTGATTGTGTTTGTTTTCCATTCTGTACCTTTGAACATCTTGTACAACCGAACAGAAGAGTAACCACCAAACAAACCCATAAACACCCACAACTGCAAGAAGAAATAGGATGGAAACTGGTCCACGGAGATGTATTCAGGCCCCCATCCAATTCAAGCCTACTCTGTGTCTATGTAGGAACTGGAGTACAGTTTATTGGTATGACAATTGTGACAATGTTATTTGCTATGTTGGGGTTTCTTTCTCCATCTAATCGTGGTGGATTGATGACTGCAATGGTGATTTCATACAATAACATAAATGATGATAAAACTAATAAAATTCATATAGACATTTTACCAGAAAAGTATTCTAGACTTTATTTGCAAAGCGCATATCATGGATCCTTCAACAATCAATATAATTGCCTCATTCAATATATTTTCTTCTTGTGGTATATCATACCTCATCCTTCTGATATACCCAGCAAGCTTAAACATTTGTCTTAAGAGTTCAATGTATTCACTCCGGTTTTCTTCAATCTGGTCTAGCAAGAAGGCTACAAGAGATAATCCTCCAACCATCCGGCGTGCCTTCTCCACACTTTGCAATATTTGTGCTACAGCTTATATGTTACCTTCATCTCGCTGTAAATACAACCACCTTTAACTCTGACTCCTCGTAAATAATTTCAACATACTGCTAACTAATCTTTTACTCAAAATAAAATTAAAATTAGCAGTTACCATCTCCAGCTGAATATGCTTATTCACAAATTCAAGGAATTCAGACCCACTTTGGATAAAGGATGTCCATTCTGATTCTGAACTAGTGCTTCCCTCTAACGTCTTTTCTTGTATTGACTGCATTCACAAACAAAACAATGAGTAAAACGCAAAAAAAAATTAACAGTTCTTATGATTATGGTTGAAGCTAACTCCCATACTAACCCTGTTTAAAATTATAGTCTCAAAGTTAAGTCATTTGACAACAAAGTAGTCAATATTCATCATGAAGGTGACAATGAAGAATGGAAATGCATTCATGGAAACAAAATAAGAGAGTGATACAAAAGAGACTAAGATAGTATTACCAACAAACCCGAAACAAAAAAAACCAATTTGTTTTTGTAAATAATAACTCGTAGTAAAGCACAAAAAAATATTGTTTATATAGTGATCGCAATCAAGATTCAAGAGGAAGGGACCATTTGTAAGGACAGAAGAAACAGAAATCTAAATTCCTCAAATATAAATGATCATTGTTGTTAATAATAAGATACACAAGCAGATATATATTATAACAATAAACTTGAATACTGCGAAAGGTATATACCAATGCATTCATTGCACCAGCTCTCTTGTGGTGTTGGAAGCCAGGCCTCTTTTCACGAGATACATAAACTAAGCAGGGTAGTTCATTTCCAACAATGTCAAGTGCCCCAATATGACCTAAGAATACCTGAAATGAAAAACAAAAACAAGAAATTGGTAACCTGTGGTCTTTGCAAAATGCTGACAAACATGATTAAAAAAAGAAAAGAAAATACATTCAAGAGTGCATGAATTACTAAGAATCAACATTCTCATCAGGTATTGACATAGCGTAATAATACAGTACCTGAATCATCCCAGGATGGTCTTGAGGGTTGTTGCCTATCCATGGCATTCCATCTTGCATTGCATATCCATCATTAGATACATATACATCTTGATACATAGCCATGGCGTTCTATTTAAAGAACCATACCATTTTAGAAGCTTAGAAATCTTGACAATTTCTCACAAAAAACTTACAACTAGAAAATATTTAAGGAACTGTCCTTTTTTAGAAGATTATAAATCTTGATGATTCCTTTTACAAAATAGATGTAGCCAGAGATAATAAAACTGACCGAACATAATAGTAAGTCCTAAATTTGAGTTAGTCGTGAAGTTTAGTCTTTGCTGGTCCACAGAAAACTCAATTTAACAGTCAGATTACAACTCTAAAGCACTTAAATATGACTTCAGAGAGACACCAAAAAATACCAAACTTTATTCTCAACCATATTTGGGAATAATGTACTGTTCAATAGAAAATATAAGTCAAATCATAAATCCATTTGTAAAAGTGAATAAATTCACAAGTATTCATTAAACAAATATAATGCTATATAAATTAGGATTATAATAGTAATGAATTCTGAACAATGATAGGAAGCCAATGTGTCTCATGTTCATTTGTTTCTATCCATCCTCTTTCTTTTTGTCCTCTTTCTACGAGGCACTTTTCTGATTGTGGGTGTGGATTGTTCATCGCATTTAACACCCTCCTCAAAATTGTTGTCTCCCACTTGCTGATATTCAGGGATAGTTTCCTCGCGAGTTTCAAGAATGACAGTCAAATCATTGTGTGCAACAAACAATTCATCATGATCCTCTAGCTCCTCTTCATGCTCACTACCTGATGAGTTTGATTGTTGGGCTTCCTATACACGACACAATTTAACTTATTTAAATAACTTAAAACCTCTACATAAACTATTACATGTCATATAATATTATAAAGAACTTACCTCAGTAACTAACCCTGTTTAAAATTATACTCTTTGACAAAGATGGAGAGAGAAATCGAAAGAAATAAAACCCTTAAACATGGAGGAATAGTATAATCTATGAGAAAGAAACATGAAATAATATTTAAAAAATAATAGATGCTTAATGGCTTATCTCCCTCCAGCATCTTTCAAATAAAGATTGCCACAGAACAAGCTCAATGTATATACAACTTAATGCAATGAAAGCTACTAGATTACAGTGATCACAACCTTTTGGCTTTTTTGGGTGCTAAAAGAGGACTGTATAGTGCCACTCCATGATGAATGCATTGCTCTGAGATATAATAGCATATCGACATGATTAAAGTATTCATATACATTTAGTGCAGTGTTTATCATGGAGTAACCTGTTAAAAGCATAAAGATCATGCACCTAAGTACAATCAAATTTTGGGAAAGTAAGAGCTTGTTTTCATTCATTGTCGAGGCACAAAATCTACAGTCATACAGAGGCATGCATGGAAATAATACCACTGGACAACCCTAAAGAATGTCAATAACATAAGCAATAATAGAAATATAGTGCACATGGTATAATGGTCAAATAGTCATCAATCGTCATTGATTTCATGCACAAGATTGAGGCCTGATTCAAGCTAAGATATATTAGCAGCAAGGATGTCAAGGACAATATTTCAATCTAGTATTTCAGTCAACATTCACATCAAAAAAAGCCATTGTCTTGATTACAGGACAAAAGGGAAACAATCATGAGATACAGCAGATCCAACTTAAAAAGACAGTGAACAACACAGTGATTTAATTCACTATCCAATGACATTGAAGGCTATGAACATAGATTATTTTCAAATCAAGCCTAAAGAGCTTCAATAAGACAGTGAAAGGGGATAGATTCAATGATCAACAAGTCTCTGTACAAGTGCTTCTTTAGGACAACAATGTGCAAATCAAACATAAGAAAAAGAACTTTGAAAGCCAAGCATATGGTAGAAACAACCTGCAACAAGACATAAAAGTGACCTTGTGTTAAGGATATGGACTGAAAAATCACAGTGCTAGGGCATGCAAATGACTCATCTCAATCACATAATCAAGGAGTTGATCAGAGCAACAAAGGTTTTGTGCTCAGATCTATGCATTAAGAAGAAAGACAGTGAATAGTGAGATAGGGTTATTTGTGACTAACAAGGCAGAGAAAACCTCAATCATAAGGGTTATCATAATAATGAAGTGAAGATCAATGACCACGTAATCTTCATGAGATGGTATGATAAAAGAAAATTTTCTTCCATACAAAGGGATATTTTGAGGGCTAGAAGGGTTTACAGTCGCAGAGAATTGTTGGCCTCTCTAGAAGCTTGTTAGACCCAAACTCCAAAAGATGAAGGCGTGAACAATTTTCCAGCGATTTGGAGACAGCACCCATAGATTAGGCACAAGACAACATCCATAGATTAGGCACGACAATCTACAGTTGAATGAGAATTAGATGTCGTCGCTGCTCAAATCTTTTTACAAACCCAAGTTTGTGGAGTTTATAGGTTCTAGTCTGGGGCCCAGGATTGAACAGAGATCTCATTTCTATTTTTAAAATACTCCACCCAGATTATCAAGATTCTTAAGTGGGATATTCCTTAAGAACTGTCTTAAAACCATTTTAGCTATTAAATTTCAGAGATCCAATCCTTGGATAAAGAATACAACAGTCAATTTTGTTCTACAAAGGAATTTTACAGATATTGTAAAGAGATGTTTGTTGGCTAAGTCACCGCATTCGGTGAACGTCTATCATCAAGTTCAAAATTCATCGAATATTCCAATTAGAAAATATTCGTTAAAGTTTGGCACAAATTCGCAGTAAAACAAATGTGTTAATTTTTATTAAAAATTATTTTCATTAGATGCTTTTCATCTAGGGTTTTCTTAGATGCGATGTCGTAGGCGCAAGCAGAGGGCACGGGAAGAGGGCAGAGCACACGAACATTGGACGCGAGCAGAGAGTAGAGAGAAAACGAACAAACTTCGAACAACACCCAACAAGTCCGACAGCGATGCCGAGCTCCGGGTCGCCGAGCTTGACGGGCATTCTGGAAAAGGTCGGACAGTTCAATACCTATAATTTATTGGTAAAAGGAAAAAGGGATTCACATGCATGGTAAGAAATGTGACCAAGAAAATGGCTAAGGATGATGCAAGACAAGATATAGATGATATGGTTGAGGAAAATTGTACAAGCAATTGCCTGTAATAGAATCAGGCTTGACAGGAAATATGACCATTACAGATTTCACACAGAGATTGCTGACTTACCCAGTTGGACATTTTTCGTATGTTTTTGAAACTTTACCAAATGAACATGTCTAGCACCTGCGCATGGAAATTGATGTCTCCATGAGGCAGTTTGTGTGTGGAACTGTCACTGGTCAGTGCTTGTTCACCCGCATTCCTTGGTCAGTGAACTGATGTCTTTAACTAATGGATGATCTTATTAAAATTAGATTATAATTGAGATAATTATTAAAATTCCTGGTGAACAAAGAATGTGGGTAAATTAAAATTTTAATAAAGAATAAGTTTCTGTATCATGCTGAAAATCCAATTATATCCATCTCAAAAGAATTACTTAGTCGAGATATCTGCAGTATCACCACATTCTATTTTGCCACCAGCCTAATCAAACTGGGCAAAGTTGTAATGACCATGTCCTCAATTGGAGGGATTCATGTGCATGTCCAAGAACCAGCAGATCTCACATTGACATGTTATTTAGAACTAATACTGTATTCCTATTGGTCAATGACATCAAAAACAAGAATATATCATCATCATCCCTTGCATATAATTTATAAGCAATGAAAAAGAAGAATGTCTTCATTTTATTGGCTCGTCCCCACTTCAGAAGTTCAGGTCTCGTTGTTGGATTTCGTGTCCTAAGTTTGTTTTGAGTTAGATTAGAGTTGTAATCTTAGTTGGCAACTACGGTAAAATCTAATTCTGTTTGGGTTTGAATCAGATCTACTAAGATCTGGTAAAAACGATGGGGTAGAGATTGGATCAATCATTGGAGGCATTCTCGCTGCTCAACTAGTCTTGGTATTGATTTTTATCTATCGTAGAAGATACTCTCGAAAATCAGGTGAGGAGATCAATTTCACCTTGTTCCTCCATAAATCTAATCGTCAAATCACAATAAATGTTGCTTAAACTTGCCCCTTGTTCTTTTTTCACTCAAGATTTTTCTGATTGGAATTTGGAAGCCAAATGCAAATGCAGATTTACCGGTCATGGTACCGAACAATGTCAGAACTCGTTCATTTAGCATAGAAGAGCTGAGGACAGTGACACAGAATTTCAGCCAAGAGATCGGAAAAGGAGGTTTTGGAACTGTCTTCTATGGCAAGTTACTGGATGGAAAAGAAATTGCTGTAAAAGCGCTATCCTCTTCATCGAAGCAAGGAGTATTAGAGTTCTTAAATGAGGTACTACATATATCTGCCTCAATTTTGTTTTCTGATTAAAATTTGAAGTATAATATTATGCTCAAATATTATGCTAACTTTTCACCAAGCAGATTGATCTTCTCTCAAGAGTGAGTCACAAGAACTTGGTGTGGTTGCTTGGCTACTGCAACTCCTCCAAGGAGCTTATGCTTGTTTACGAATATGTGGGTGGAGGATCACTTAGGGATCACCTTCATGGTGGGTTAACTTGCAGGCTAAAGTATTTAACGTATGGAAGCAACACAAACTAACTTATATGGATCTCAATTTATTTTTTTGGCAGGTTCTTTGGCAAACTCCTCTGCCCTAGACTGGAAAGCTAGGATTCGAGTAGCTCTAGATGCAGCAGAAGGTACTTCACTTCTGTTCTGTTTACCAGGATTAATAAAGGCTTTTGTAGGTTTTCTTCTTTTCTAGGCCTCAATTATGGTTTAATGAGGCCTCGAATATAGTTTGATGAGGCCTCCTCTTAATGTGTTTAATTTAAAGGTTTGGAATATATGCATTCGAGGTCCAGACCGAAAATCATTCACAGAGATGTGAAGAGATCAAACATTCTCCTAGACTTGAATATGAAGGCAAAAATCGCAGATTTTGGGCTTTCAAAAATTCTTCAAGATGATTGGATCTCTCACGTGACTACCACAATTAAAGGAACCATGGGATACCTGGATCCAGAGTAGAGATACTTATGCCCTCGATTTTTTTTCCTTTTTCGGTTGCAAATAGCAATACAAATTAACCCAGCTATTTGAAACTTTGAATTGATACAAGCGCTGCTTACTCAAAGATTATTGTAACTTTCCTTGATTGATTGAAGGTATTTCAGTAACAATAAGTTGACAGAGAAAAGTGATGTGTATAGCTTTGGAGTGGTCTTGTTAGAGATTATATGTGGGAGAACACCAATCGAAGATGCAGTTTGTGAAGAAGAAGTCAACCTTGTGAGATGGGTAAGATTTAATTTTAACCATCATTAGAAATTTCCATATACTTGATCGTTTTGATTTGTCGCACTTTGTATTTTAGATAAACTGACAATATTCATTTTCATGATAGGTAATGCTCCATGCAGAGGCAAACAAAGACATCCCTTCTCGCTTGACCAACATCATAGATAAGAGGTTGTCTTTGGTCGAAAAGGAGATGCAAAGTTTCAAATGTGTTGTTAATCTTGCATTGCAATGTGTGGATAGAGAAGGATCCAAGAGACCCACCATGAATGAGATAGTGGCAGGGATAAGAGTGGCTATGCCTTATATCGAGCCTAAAGATCTAGACATAAATGCTGAAAAATCTGTGGATGCCTTGCCAACAGAGGAATATGGTTCAGCTGATTGTAGCAGCAGCCTCCGTCAAGCTGGCAGATGACATAAATATTCAGCTAAACCATTCATGAGATTGCTCAACAATTCAATGAATATATGGTATGTTATTGGTAAATTTAGTGACTTCAATTTCTGCTCTATTATTTGTTTATAACTTTGGCCATGCCATCCTACGACAATCCAGGTATCAATTGCCCCAATCTAACGTAGAGATGTCACCTTGGAGCACATCCGGAAAATGTTGTTCATCTGATTGCCATCTTCAATGCAATTGTCGAAAGCCATCTATAATAGGGTTAATGTCAGTTGCCATTGCGTAGTCTATATTGTACTGGAGAGACTGAAGAAGTTCATATCAAATGAATGAAGACATTTTGATACAAATTTCATTAATGTGCTTGAAAAACAGAATTTCAGACAAAGCTGTTTAACCATTTTTTCAACGAGGAAACCTGCATAGTAGGAACAATACAGGTTGTCCATTAAGATAACGTTGGCAGTTGGTTCATAGACATCATTACCCTGGACAGAAATGCAAATTCCCATTATCAAAAGTGGGAAAAAATCCCTCTTATCACTGTAAAATCTGACTTAAAACTTTTCCCTGAATGATGGTTTATGAGAAACTTATCTCATTCAGGCTTAGCACAGACCAATGGTCTTGGTAGTCTAATATATGATTGCGAATGATCGAGAAGTCTGTGTAGACAAACAAACTTGAATAAAGAAATCCCATTTGTTTCATTCACAGGGAACACTCCTCACATGGAAAAGATTCCTCTATTTAGAAGAAGACAGGTTGCCTTTATTGTTTGTTGTGGATGCAGCACATCTTATTTCAGAAAAAAACACGTAATAATGCAGTAATGTTTGTGGGTAAAGAGATTATACTGAGCGAACAGTAAAGTATTACCAGATAATATTACAGTAATGTTACTGGTAAAACAGATAAGATTGCACGCAGTTTCATGGAAGGAGAGGAGTATGCCCAGATAATGTAGTCCGAGATTTCTTATATCATGTTTTAAATGCTCATTTGTCTACGGTGCATCTGACATTGTCTGTAAAATTACAACATCATGAGCTGTGTATGAGTTGTACTGTGACCAATCAATCCAGCAAACTAGGGTTTCCATTAAAAACCAAGATTCCAATTGCCTCATCCCTGCCATTTTTATTGTCTCTGAAACAGACAATAAACGTGTTTCATGGTTTAATTAATGTTGTGTTTACTCAAAAGTGACGAGAATAATGTAAGTGTCCGTGGGCAGAGACAAAAGAAGATAAAAACAGAATAATAACCGTGTGCTGCTGCACAGAACAGAATTTTATTGGCATGCATCAAAAGATTGGCATATGCCTCTTTATACAGGACATGGAGAAAATTAAAAATTACACAGAAATAGTTCAAAAGCAGATAAATCTTTTCATTCATTCAAATAAGATTTACAAATCTTATTAATTATAAGATCAAGGAACATTAATACAAGAAACTGTTTGATCACAAGATCAAGGGATCAGAGACAATAATTGCATTACAATAGCTTCATTATATAGAGGTCTTGGACAAATCAACTAATGGCTAACATATAGATGATTTCAACACATACATGCAAAAGTACAGTTAACAAATTTCATGCAAATTCTCTTTTTAAAACTCTTATTTTTAGCTCCTCAAATTACAATTCTTATGGGAAAGGATGCAAAAAATTTAAACTTACCAGTCTGTGTGACTGAGATGCCTTTTTGGGAGATTTCTACATCTCTGCACTCTAAATATTTATCTTCAAACAACTTGATATCTAATTGACTATGCTAATTATTAATGAAAGTTTATAGTCAATACCCATTAAGAAATTCTGACAAGAAAGTAAATGTATTTCTAATCTGTAAAACCAAATCGATGAAGTTTATTTAGATTGTAATAATCAGTGATAATAGACAAATATTTAGAAGAGTAGAGAGTTTGATTCCAACCTGTTACCCCAACGGCTGTAGGTCCTTGATCAACCGCTCTTCTTAACCATAGATTTAGTAACTGTACATAGCAGACAACATTGTTTAGGTCTATGATATTTTTTTAACTGTACATAGCATTTAATAATACTCTAGTCATCAATAATGACCATTCCTATGAGAAATCATTTCTTCTATGACCAAGTTAAAAAGAAAATGAGGAAGTAGCCGCAGTTTGCCCAAGCCTGATGATGTAAAATCATTTTAGCAGAAAACAGAGAAAATGGTACCTAGGCGAAAAATAAAATAGACTGTGGACAAAAGATAATCCCAAAAGTCATAAATTTGACAGAGGGTTTCAATGATTACGCACGACACAAATTTTCTAAGCTCGAGCAAAAGTTTAGATAAAAAATAAATACAGGAAGCAAATACCTTGACGAATACTGCAAATTTTCCATCATTGAACTGTTGGGTTAGCAAAAATCTGTGAAAAAAAGGCCAAAAAAAGGTCAGGCATTCAACCAAAATGCTGTTCGATGCACCTTCCACACAAATTAGGGCAATCGTAGGAAAAAATATTGAAAGGGAAGTTGTAAATACTCGTTACATAATCGCCCTTTCAACGCAAGGATGTGAGCCCGTCCACGAATTTTGTTCTCAATCTCCACTTGAACGAAGAGTTGGAGGGCGTGACCAAGCCAGGAAGATTGAGGAAGATTGAGGAACTCATGCGATAAGTATGAGACGACGCCCATCATTCCCGCCAATGGAAATTTCATGCCGATGCCGCCGCGGAAGCAGAGAAGAGGGTGACGAGTGAAGAGGGAAAAAAATCCGGCGGCATAAAAGAGACACGAAGAAATGATTAACTTTATTTTATATTGTCTTAAGCTGAGACATTTAAATAACTAAAAATATAAATTAAATGTAAAATGTGTGTTGAAGACAAAAGTAAAGTTTTGTCTTTAATTAATGTCTTAAACATCCCTATCCTGTAGTAGTGTTTAAGTTGACAAACAAGTTTCAACAAAAGGGACTGGCGGCGTCGCCAGTCTGTGTTGTGTTCCATTCGTTCATGGGATGGGCCTGAAAGAGCGCCGAAATTTTTTCAATTTCTTGCGTGCAGTTTATTTCGTGCAGAGGGTTTGGAGTCAACGGGTCCAACTCAGCCTCACGCTCGATCAAGCGGTGAGCCCTGGAGAAACCAGGGGAGGACTGTGTTTTCTTTGACTTTTTTTAATTATTATTTTGATTTTTGGATAGTAATGATACATGTGGGATTTTATGTACATAAATGTCAACACATTTTATAGTAGTGGTGCATGTCATGAGATCTTTTAGGCACATAAGTGTCAACACATTTCAAAGTGTGTTTAATTATGCACAAATGCCTCAATAGTAGTGTATTATGGATACCAATAAAGATGCACGGATAGGTCAATTATCATCTAAAAATACTAAAAAATAAAATTAAAGAGGAAAAGTACTAATCAATTAACAAAAAATTAGTGTTTCTTTTGTGTCTTAAAGATCCATGAAGAAAATTATTTCAATAATTTATTTAAATATGAAGAACAGTTTGTACGAAAAAATCATTATACAAAATTACAATTTCTAAAAAAATTATTGATTTGAAAAAAAAATATAATAATCTTTAAAAATTATTGTAAACACATTACATTTGAAAACCTGTAGATTTTATTGAATATCAAAAAGAAACATTTATGCCAATTACTTACTTCCAATTTTAGAAAAATTAAATAAATTTATTTTATTTTAAAATATTTTTGTAATTAAAAGTTTAGAGTTTCATCAATTAAGATTTAAATTATTGCTCTTAATTTTACTATTTCAAATTTATGAAGATGAAATCATAGTGAATTATGCAAATATCTACTGCCATGAAAAGAAATAAGTCTTATTTTCTACTATATCAAAGATGAGTATTTAATTAACCTTGAAATTTACATTTTTATTTTTTTCTTAAAACCTTACTTTTGTTTGAATTTTATGTTTATAGTGGTCATTTGGGACAAACAAACAAACTAAAATAATATCCAAAAAATAAACAATGTTTGCAATGTGAAAACTAATAACTTCTTAATAATTTTTGTTATAAATGAATAACACAACTTCAC
Organism: Cryptomeria japonica; assembly: GCF_030272615.1. Classification (NCBI taxonomy): domain Eukaryota; kingdom Viridiplantae; phylum Streptophyta; class Pinopsida; order Cupressales; family Cupressaceae; genus Cryptomeria; species Cryptomeria japonica. The sequence continues at coordinate 571,454,367 of NC_081405.1, forward strand.
ACATGCAACACCATTACTCTCCACTGATGGCAATAAGTAACATTACTGGAGACAAAGATGTCTCAACTAACACAACTATAATTAATGTGTACAATGACATATGACCCTTCAGAAATCTTGTTAGGACAATATATATCCCCCACTTTACATGCACATTTGACTATTTATTATTTGAAATTCAAAATTATGATATATTTTGAATTTTGATTGGTTAATAAATATAATTAAAAATGTGCATTAGTCAAATGCATCTTACAATCAAATGGGTATCTAATGGTCAAATCCAACAAACAGTCAAGTAAAACTAGTATTTTGATTGGTTCTGCTTTGCCTAATTTATTTATTGGTGGAACAGTGGAAAAAATTGTAGAAATCCTTAGGACTTTGAACATGGCCGACTGTCCTATAAACTCTTTTTTTAAACCTTTACTGCTCTATCCTTTAATACATCTTACAATTTGATTGATTCATCAAATATGCTAATATTTTGGTTGATGCTGCTCTGCCAAATTTATACATTCAGTCCAAAATTAAAATCCTTAGACAAAAAACTTGATTGACTGGCCGAGTGATAGACTCTGTTTTTCTTTAAATGTGAATTGTCACAAGTTATTCTACTTCATTCCTGTTAGATAGACGGAAACTCCTCAAGGTAAGCTGTGGACATCTTTATTTTATTTTGCAAACGTCAATGGATAGAGTGCAGAAACCACATGTGGCGCTGTTGCCATTTCCTGCATTGGGTCACTACATTCCTCTGTTGGAGCTGTCAAGGCTTGTTGCGTCCCAACATCTGACAGTCAGCTATGTCACCACGCCGGCAAACGTACCCCGTCTGCAAGACTTCGTTGACGAAGCTGTAAACTGCGGTATCGATCTTCGCCTGCTAGTCCTTCCTACGCCACACGTGGAAGGCCTGCCAGAGGGGTTAGAAAGCACCGACGATTGTCCCCCGGAGTCACACGGCAGCATATTTGCGCTGGCCAACAAGCTCCAACAATCCTTCGATGCTTGGATGGAACTGCAGTTTCAACAGCAGGGAGTGGCGGCGCCGCCAGTCTGTGTTGTGTTCGATTCGTTCATGGGGTGGGCGCGACAGAGCGCCGAAAAGTTTTCGATTTCTTGCGTGGAGTTTAATCCCTTTGGAGCGTTTGGAAACAGCGGAACGAATTCAACCGCACGTTCTGTCATGCAGAGGGTGTTGGAGAAAGAAGGGGAGGACTGTGTTGTGTTGAGCTTGGATCTTCCTAAACCCCTCAGATTTAAAAGGAATGAGATAGACCAAGATTACTGGAATGTAGATGAGATGAATCCGATCGCGAAGTTTATTTTGCCCATGTTACAGATCGTGGGTAAAGGCGGGTCGGGATTGATACTGAATACTTTCGAGGAGCTTGAGACCACGTATCTGCAGCATCTAAGAAAGCTGACTGGCAAACCAGTGTGGGCTGTAGGGCCCCTGCTTCTGACGAGTTATTTCGGCGGAGCGTGTAATAAGGTTAGCACGCGCGGGAAAATGGCGGACATCGCGGCAGACGAGCTTGTGCAGTGGCTGGACTCTCAGAGCGCCGGATCGGTTGTGTACGTTTCGTTTGGGAGCGTGGTCAAGCTTTGTAAAGAACAAACAAAGGCCTTGGCGAGAGCGCTGGAAGGCAGCCAGCAGCCCTTCATTTGGGCTATCAGAGTTAGGGAATCCGGGAGCTCAGGAAATGCAGAGTATCTTCCAGAGGGTTTTCTGGAGCGAACAAAGGGCCGAGGGGTGGTCATATGGGGCTGGGCACCGCAGCTCTTGATTCTTTCGCATCCTTCCGTAGGCGCCTTCATGAGCCACTGCGGGTGGAACTCTGTGCTTGAGAGCTTAAGCCTTGGAGTACCCATAGCCGGATGGCCTATGTTTGGGGATCAGTTTTTCAGTATGAGAGTTCTGGCGGAAATGGGTGCGGGGATTCAGTTGTGTGAACATCTCGGTGGGGTTCCAGACGAAGAAAAGGTCGGGGTTGTTTTAAGGCAGGTGCTTAGTGGCGACAAGGGTAAAGAGATGCGAACGGCTGCACAGAAGGCGAAGGAGATGGCCAGAAAAGCTGTTGGAGATGGAGGATCTTCGAAAGTACATGTCCAGGGCTTCGTAAGTGAAATGCGGAGGCTGCTGAAGATGAGACAAGAACAATCAAGTTTGCCATAAGTTGTGTACACAGACTGGTTCTGTGAGCTCAGTTTAAGATTATGTTTTCTGTGAGCTCAGTTTAAGATTATGTTTTCTGATTTGGTAGTAAGAGGGAGTGAGGTAGTATAATATGGTGTTATCTATTGTGGTTTTTATTTTGTAGTAGTATTGGGAGATTTAGATTAAGTATGTTTATGAGATAAGGGTGGATGGGTTTGGTTTGTGTTACCATCTTTTGATTGTCATTTAGAATCTAAGATGAAATAAAAATTTATTTTGGAAAATATTATGTTGTCTTTAAAATACATTTGGTTAACATTTGGTTTTTCTGCTACTCCTCCACAAATTAAGACAAAACTCCAGTTTGAGGAGGATGGAAAAGAAGACAAAGTATGGGAACAAGTGCCTATCAAGAAGAAGAAGAAGAAGAAGAAGGAGAAGGAGAAGGAGAAGGAAGAAAGCCATTAACTCCTTTTGCCCCTTGGCTCACTTCTTGAATAGTGACTCTGATGGTACCTCGGGGGGAATTGCTACCCCATGGAACCCTAATCTGTTTGAAGGAACTTTGGTTTCTTCTGAAATAAATTCACTTATTATTAAAATGAGAAACATTAAGTCAAATCTACAATGGCTTCTGGTTAATGTTTATGCCCCAATTATCCGTAATATCATAGCCAACTTATGAAGATCCATAAATTTATAGATTGAAAGTAGAGTTGATGAGTTATGGGTGATTGCTGGAGACTTCAACTCTCCCCTCTTCCCCTCGGAGAAAGCTGGTGGTAATGAAGACTTTTTAGATAATACAAATAAAAAGGTTGAGTTCATCTCTTCCTCTAGGCTCTTGGACATTCCTCTTACTAGGTCAAAATTTACCTGGATCAACAGAAGGAAAGGGGTCCGTTTGATTCAGGTGAGACTAGACCGGGTGCTGATTTCCTCTAATTGGAACTATCTTGATTTTTTTTATCTCTGGTCTTCTCCTCACTCGGGATTAACCATAATTCCATTCTCCTAAGATTAGATGAGCCCGGGATTAGAAAGCCTTACCCTTTCAGATATGAGTTGATATGGGCTCAACATGCAGATTTTAGAAGGCTTGTTGAAGAATGGTGGAATAGTCTTGTGGTGGGTACCCCAATGTTTAAAATTACCCAAAAACTCAAGATCCTCAAAGATAAAGTTAAGGGTTGGAATAGGTATTCCTTTGGTAATATCCATGATAAAAATAAGCTCATAATCAATAATGTACAAGTTATCCAATCAAGAATGGAAGAAGAAAAAACTATGGAGGAAGACTCCAATGAGGAAATTGATCTGAGAAATTAGTGGCTTGCTCTCAATAGAAAAGAAGAACTGTTCTGGAAACAAAAATCGAGGCTTCAGTGGCTAAAAGAAGGGGATAAGAAAACAAAGTTTTTCCATTTGTCCACTCTAAAACATAGAAGTCGAAATAAAATAATATATATTCTAAGAGAAAATAATACTAAGGTGGATGATGAATAGGATATTGCTTCCCTCTTTATTGATTCTTTTAAACTAAGTCAACTCTCGACTCAGAGTATCAGTAATAATATGAACAATATGATGGATGTTATCCCTAAATTTATTGAAGAACCGAATCTCTTGGACCTCAATAAAAGAATAACCATACAGGGGGTGAAGGCGGCTCTCTTCTCTTCCTCTCCTAATAAGGCCCCAGGCCTAGATGGATTTCCCCCTACTTTCTTTCAAGACTTCTAGGATATAGTTGGGAGTCACTTATTCAATGCCATCAGAGACTTCTTCAGAATAGGTAACCTCCTTAAACAACTAAATTCCACCTTTGTTGCTCTTATTTCGAAGAATGAAAATGTTATTTCCACTAAGGATTTTAGGCCTATTAGTTTATGTAATATGGTTTACAAAATCATTTCGAAAACTATGGTTAATAGGTTAAAACCTATGCTTGATAAATGATATCCGAACATCAAAAAGGTTTTGTGGAAGGAAGACACATTTTAGATGTGATAATTGTGGCTCATAAGCTTGTTCACTGCATGGATAGTAGTAAGAAACCTTCGATGGCTTTAAAACTGGATATTTCTAAGGCCTATGACAAAGTGTTCTGGGAATTTCTATTTGAAGATCTAAAGAGATTTGGGTTGAAGGGAAAATTATTACACTTGATCAAGCAATGTGTTTGCACCCATAAGTTCTCAATCCTCATTAATGGGTGTCCCAAGGGCTACTTTTCTTGTGGTAAAGGGCTTCGCTAGGGTGACCCCCTCTCCCCCTATCTCTTCATTATTGTTGCTAAAGTGTTAGGAAGAAATATTGAAAAACTTATATGTGAGGGTGTTCTAAAAGGTTTCAAAGTTGCTTCTTCTCTAAACCCTACCACCCATGAGCGGTTTGTTGATGATACCATCATCTTTGGTGAAGCTTATATTTCAAAGGAAAAGCAATGGAAAAAGACCCTGGACAGATATGTTAACATCTTAGGACAACATATTAACTTTGTTAAGAGTAAACTATATTTTCTAAATGTCAAACCTACCCTCCAACTCAAAATCTCCTCCATTCTTGGTTGTCAAATTTCCACCCTCTCATACTCTTATCTTGGGTTGCCCCTTGTTTCCAAAGGTCCTAATCTAAATTTTTGGAATAGTTTGCTCGAAAGATTTCAAAAGAAGTTAGCTAGCTGGGAAGGAAAACTTCTTAGCTTCTTAGGAAATATACAATTGGTTAAATATTGCCTTCAAAATATTGTCCGTTTATTACCTATCTCTATTTAAGATACTTGGGGTGGTTGCTGAAAAATTAAAAAGATCCAAAGGAGGTTCCTATGGTCTGGTATGGAAGGAAAAAGTAGACTCTCCTTGGTCTCTTGAGATATAGTCTATAAACCTTGGAATTGTGGAGGACTGGGCATAAGAAAGATTAAATCTTTTCATAATGCTCTTGTTTCTAAAATCGGTTGGCAATTCGCTGAGGAACAAAAAGACTGGACTAAAATTATGAAAGCCAAATACCTACATAGTAACCAGAAGGAGCTTTTTATATTGTAATAATGTTTCATCTTTCCACCTTACGACATCGTAATGCCATCTTGACCCCTTAGGACATCATATTCTCCTAAAGGGTCATGTGGTGTTATATGGGGTCCTAAGGGAGAGAGAGAGAGAGACCCCTTTGGACACCACATGACCCCTTAGAGAACCACATTAGGAATATATGGTATCGTTAGGGGTCATATTGTGTCCTATGACCCCTTAGGACACCATATGGTGTAATTATGGGTCATATGATGTCTTTAGGGGTCATATGGTATCTTGTGACCCCTTAGGACACCGCATGACCCCTTAGGTGTCATTAGGGGTCATGTTGTGTCCTATGACCCCTTAGGACACCATATGATCCCTTACGACACAATAAGGTGTCGTTATGGGATGTATGTTGGGTGAACTCACAATACTGGTTCCCACTTTTTGACCAACTTTGACACTTAGATGAACATTTTGCAAAAAACCTTCACTTTTCGACACCTATAACTTTTAAATCATTAAGAATTTGAAGATGATGTAAAGTAGTGATTTGTAACATCCTTTTTGTAGATTCTAAATATATTTTTTTCAAATTTTTTTGAATAAAATTTTATTGATTTTTCAATCTCCCTCAAAAGTAGTTTTTTACAGGAAACAACATTTTTTAAGAGTGATGTGCATCCCGAAATGTATAAATTTTTTTCTATAAATGATAAAAACTTATCTCTTTTAAATTTTGGTTTGTAACATCAATACCCAAGGCATGCAGTTGGTTTGATAGTGATATGTTGAATATTTTTTATTTAATTAAGTTTTGAAGTCTGACTAATTATAATTTAGATATAGGTGTACGTTTGAACACATAACTTGCTCTATATATATCAAAATTAAGTTTTATTTTTTTTGTTAGAAAGAAGACATCAATACCTAGGGCATGGATATTTTTCAGAATTTTTTTGAATTAGTTTGCTATTTTTCCCAATGCATTGAACAAAGAAGTTCATGTTCGGTGAAAAACCTACATTCATAAAAAATAAAATAAAAATATATTAATAAACTTAAATATATTAAAAATTATACTATTTGGAAAGCTTATAATAAGGACTAAATCCTCAAGAAAACAAAACTTCTAAATGAATTCATTTGATCCCTCAAAAGCTAATGTAAAATTGGTTTTTTATCAGCATTTGATAGATGCAAAGGAGACTCCATTGCAAGTATGATTTAGAAGTAAAGAGGTTCTATCCAAGAAATTTTGATCTAAGAGCCTTTGATCTAACTATCTTCAATAAACTACTTCAAATGGGACCTCTTAAAGCTTAAATAATTATATTTTCCAAAAAATGTATGATTTCAGCAAAAATCAGGATGTACCAAAAAGTGGGAACCATCTTTGTGAGTTCACCCTGTTGTCCTTAGGGGTCATATGGTATCCCGTGACCCCTTAGGACACCATATGACCCCTTAGGTGTTTTTATGGGCCATATTATGTTCTAAGGGGTCATATTATGTCATATGAACCCTTAGGACACCATATAACTGCTTGTGTGTCGTAGAGGTTATATTGTGTCCTAAGGGGTCATACAGTGTACTATGACCCCTTAGAACACCATATGACCCCTTATTATTGTTATGGGTCATAATGTGTCCTTAGGGGTCATATTGTATCCTATGACCCCTTAAGACACCATATGGTATCATTATGGGTTGTATGGTGTACACCATATGACACCTTAGGTGTTGAATTTTGTAAGCAGTATTAGCACTTCTTTTTATATTATAATAATGGTTCATCTTGCCACCTTCAGACATCATATGACCCCTTATGAAATCATATGCTCCTAAAGGGTCATGTGGTGTCCTAAGGGAGAGAGAGAGAGAGAGAGAGAGAGAGACAGAGAGAGAGAGAGAGAGAGAGAGAGAGGAGGAAGGGAGTGAGGGAGGGAGGAAGAGAGAGGGGAATAAAAAAGGGAGGGAGGGAGATAGGGGGAGAGGAAGAGATGTCTCATGATGTCGTTAAGGGTTACATGGGGCCCTATTTGATCCACATATATGTTACAACACCATATGACCCCTTAAGACACCATATGACCCCTTAAGATATCATACATGGTTTGAAGGGGTCATATGGCATCATTGGGGGTCATGTAGGGTCATAATGGGGCTTCACATGTGTTAGAACATCATATGGTCTTAAGGGGTCATATGTGTGCTAAGGGACCTTACATATTGTCATTAGGTGTTATGTGTGGTCCTGAGAGAGAGAGAGAGAGAGAGAGAGAGTACAATAAGATATCAAAAGATAATAAATATCAATATACATGTACATGTTCACACACACACACACACACACACACACACACACACACACACACACATATATTATAAACATGCACATATGTTTACATACGTCATACACATTATATACATATACATACATATGTGTGTGTGTATATATATACATATATGCATACAATATCTACATAAATACATATTATACATATACATATATGTATGCACAAACACATTTTAAACATACACGTTAATTTCTTTATGTTAGATTATCACAGGAGGAACTGCGTACGCAGTATTTTATCCTTACATCCGCGTATGCGGTGCTTATTCAGAAGAAACCTCGTATGCAATTCTTATTCAGAAGGAAACTTGTATGTGGTTCTTATTAAAAAGAAAGCATGTACGCGTTCTTGTCTATTTAGGCTTGTGAATAGGCTTAGATGACAAAGTTAGGGTTTGTAAGTTTGATTTCCCTCCATTTCCCTCCTTTTTGACATGGTTTTCTTTATGAACTTGGTTTTTCTTAACTTTGCCATCATCATGTTTACACTTCATCAAGTGGGTATTTCTAAAATTTCCACCATATTTTCACCCATCTTCTGAGCTTTCTAACCATATATTTTATAACAAATTTGAACACCAATAACATATTATTATTGAATTTCTTTTACTAGTGTCTCCATAGTTCTCAGAGACATATGTGTACCATTTTTATAATAACTTTTGATCTACTTATCCAAATTTTAAAAACTTTATATATTATTGTAGTTCACTTGATTCTTTACATTTTATTTTTTTTAAATTGCTTTTTTGATTATTTTGGTGCAAGTTATGCTTCGTGCATAAATAGGTACCTGATTTTTAGGATGTGCTTGACTGGAAAAATCATTTACCCAACAAAAAAATACACAATTTCTAGTGCTCAATTTTCACTATCTTTCTGCTAAAACATTTGTCAAAATACTAAATCTAACTATGACACTATGTTATGTTTTTTAGAAAAAATCAGGGTCTATTTTTCGTGCACGAAGGATTTGACCCCCTTAATATTATCCATTTTTATAACAAATTAGTAGTTTAGAAACTAGATTCAAAGTACTACAAACTTTGTTCTTTGAGTATATACATATCGTGAGTGGATGACTCTCAACTTTCTCCTCCAAGTTTAGGTTTCCCTGATTTTAGAAAGAAAAAAAAGTGTCCACTTATACCCCCTTTTTGCACACCATCTTGGTGCACTTACCCACCAATCATATCATGTCACATCAACACACCAATAAAGATGACTTAGTGCACAACTATGGTCTTTTTTCTTTTCGAGGCAATTTTGGATGTACATTAACAAAATAGGCATGTGATGCGACATCATATTTGACCATGTGGACTTAAAACTGATTTATTAAGTAGGGGACTTGACAAGTAAGCAATTATACAAAATTCAAAAAAATATTAAAATACTTAGGATAGATTTTGGGAGGTACAAACATAGCCCTCACCACCATTGGGCCCTCTCCGTTAGTCTTTATCTTGCAAGTATTATTTATTTTTGTGCATATTATTTTATTTTATTTGTTTGTCACATATGGACATTATAAATTTGAAATTCAAACAAAGAAATATTTTTTTTTTAATATTGAGTTCTAAAATAATTTTATTGTTGAAGGAGTTCAATAGATTATCTTCTTGTATTTATGGAGAGTCCGATGTAAAGCAGTTTTTAAAAACCATAATGATCTCAAAGAATTTGTAATTCTAAAACTTTACTCTGGCATATTTTATTGGCATACTTATCTCTTTTCTCAATTGTAAGTGGTTTCTAGGAAGAACTTAAAGATGAAAATTCAAATTGACAATATCAAATGTCAATTTGATCAACTACTCAAAAATAAGAAGATCTACGTTGCTCAAGGTCTTAGATCTCTTCTCCAAAATGATTGGTGTTCCTCCTTTATGTTGAGTTAATCTTGTCTTCTTGAGACTATTGTTTATCTACTACAACTCTATGTGTATGCGGGAAAAGTGGGCTGATAAAACTAAATATGTGAATATATTGTTAGAAACTAGTCCACACACACACACAGGACTTCTTGGTGCAAGCTATGGAGTAATAACGTATTACTCAGCTTCCCAAGGTGGGTCCCATGGTTCTCTATCTCACAATGTCCCTCAAACCAATGTTTTTGCTCTCAGGTCACTGAGCAAAATGGTTTAGGGATGGCAAATGCGAGAATGAGGGATGCTTTGATTGATTTTAGAATGAGATGTATTCGAAGCTATGCCGGATTCTAGAAATGCAATAAACTAGATGATAAGATGACAAGGTTAGTATGAATACTATTCTAACATGATATATTTAGTCTATGATTGAGCTAAAATGATAAAGAAAATACTCTAAACATGCATATTTAGTCTAATTCCTGTTAAAAGAGAAGCTAAATGATGATCATAAAATGATATGAAAGCTTGAAAGAATTTGAGCATAAGTGTAATGCTTCAAATTTGAAGGATTCTATATATGAAATGGAGGAATGAGAGCTCTATTTATAGCAAAAATAGGGCAATGGATGGCCAGGATTGAATGGTTTAATCAAGGGTTGAGTTTGAAAGTTGGGGATCCATGTGCATGATTTGCACCAATGAAATGATGACAAGTGTCAACATAAGACTGGTTTGAGAGAAGGGGTTGAAGGCATTCAATACCTGAGAAGACCTCATGGTTATCTAGAGGCTAAGGGTCAAGTCTAAATTAAGATTACCCACTGGATTAAGAGTTAATCTAAGGATAAACCTTTGTGCAAATGATTAAGAGATAATCATGGTCAAAGCATTAAAGGCCTGATGAGACCTTTGGGTTGGGTAGAGGTTGAGTCAAAACAAATGTTTTAACCATGTAGGAGGGTTTGAGTTAACCATTAATGGCTTTTGGAGTCTTTGGGGATTAAGTGGTTGAAGGTTGAAAGCCTTCAATGGTTATCAAAGACTTTGAGGAATTTAGTGGTTGAAGGTTGAAAGCCTTTAATGGTTATCAAAGACTTTGAGGGTTTGAGAAGTGACTTCCCTTTGCTTAGGGATGTGACAAAGTTTAGAGGAGGGGTTAGGTTAATTAGAAGTGTTTAGAAGATTCTAGAAGGGATTAGAAAGGGGTTTGGGAAGGCAAGTGGGAGGTGGAGGGATAATAGGATTTAATTGAAATAAAGTAATTTAATTCAATTTGGTTGCAATTTGGGGAAATTAAATAAATTAGATTTATTTAATTTAGGATAACTATTTAATTAAATTTGAATTTAATTAAAAGTGGATAGGGGGGATTTAAATGAATAAAATGATTTATTCATTAAATGGATATAGTGAATTTTATTTAAATAAATTGAGTAATTTACTTAATTAAATAGAGGAATGTGGATAATTTAATTAAATTGGATTTAATTAAATAGAGAAATGAACATAAAATATTCATTTAGGAATATGGTCATTTTTATACGTCTACATTTTGCCCCTCTTTGAAGTGACGTGTGTGCACATGTTATTTCAAAGAAAATGATGTTTTATCATGATTTATGATCAAATGCAATTTTTGTGTCGCTCTTTTGATTTGCAAGTCGTGCCCCAGATTTGATGTGATGTCCCAGATTCGATATTTGATGGTGATGCCCCCTCAGGAGATGAATCAATATTTTGAAAAAAATTTGATTTAATTTGATGAGTTGTGTATGATGTGTATGATTTTGTGCATGTGAAAAGTGTGCAAATTGATTCATCTCCCGATAAGTTACAAATGTTATGATATAGGGGAGACCGCGACCATATTACAGGTCCATTTGGCTAACCCTAATTTCATTTTCCTCCTATAAAAGGGGAAAAGGGCTTGATTTAGATTCATTTGTGCTTTGTTGACTTTGGAGAAAGAGAATTTGCTCTGGAGAGAAAATGCCTATTCCTTATCATAGACACCGATTCGAGCGCGTTCGGAGGTTTTTAGCACATTGAATAACTGTTTTAGTGCATCTGAAAAAAAATTTGCAGGATGGGCCAATTTGAAAATTTGTTGTGCTTTGCCTATCGTGATGTGATGGATTTATCCAATATGAATGTTTGTATAACTTGTTTTGATTTGCGATTTTCCAAGTTATGTATAGATATGAAATGTGTTGTGTTGATCAGAATATGATTTATTTGCGTGTTCTGTGTCAAGTTCAATGTGTGTGAAGCCTGAGTTGTGTTACAAGCCGATATGGGTTGGAAACTTGAGTTGTTTTACAAGCTGATATGGGTGGGAAACTTGAGTTGTTTTACAAGTTTATGTGATTGTGGAGACTTGAGTTGTGTTACAAGTTTTGATATGGTTTTTGAGAACTTGAGTTGTTTTACAAGTTGATATGAAATGATAGGATTTTGAACTTTGATAGAGATGAGCAAATTGTTTCATGTTGTTGATGTAAGTTTGATTTTGATATCTTTGTTTTGATGTGGAAACTGATATTGGATTCGTTTTGCTTGTGGACAGGAGCAATTGGGTGTGGTACAGTCGCGGGAGAGATTTCCTAGACTGTGGACATTGATACCGCGGTTGTCGCAGGCGGATTTGGATATTATTGAGAGATGTGGATTGACCTCTCTCCTGGATATGCCTCAGTTCACTATGAACCGGGGGCTTTTGACAGCTTTGGCAGAGAGGTGGCATAGCGACACCAACACCTTCCATTTTGCCATTGGAGAGATGACAGTCACACCTGAGGACTGTTACCGGATTCTGCGCATTCCTGTGGAAGGTGCACTACTACCATACGAGCAGTCAGAGGAGGGTGGCACAGAGGCACTGCACTGGATTTTCCAGGATGATACAGTCTGTGGCTACGAGATTCCATGGCAGGAGTTTCTAGATTTGGATTATGCACCGCTGCCATCCGTTCTAGCAGGGTTTCATTGGGGGATTCTTTTGTCCTGATCGCAGGTCAAAGGGATTCTCGGTGGGATGGGGGTTAGTTTTGGAGGAGATGGTCACACGGGGCTGGAGGTTTGCATGGGGGTCAGCTATGTTGGCTCATCTATACAGGAGTCTGCATGAGGTAGTATACCTTGGTTACGACAGTTTGTCAGCTGGCATGACTTTGTTACAGGTATGGTGTTGGGAGCATATTCCAGCAGTGAGACCATTAGCAGATAGGGACAGGCCCGTAGGTGCAGCATATGCCTACGGATACAGAGGTCTAGTTGTCCAGCGTAAGCTGGGCAAACTAAAGCATTGGAGGAGGGTTTTTGACAATATAGATACGGTCACCTGGCGACCGTATACAGGATGTGAGGTGTGGGCTGAGGATGGGCTGGAGATGCCCTTTATTTTCATGACCAGATACTTGATTGGGAGGACCCCATTTGTGATTAAGCGGTTTGTGGTGACCCGAGTTTTGAGGCAGTTCGGGTGCCAGCAGGGTATTCCTCAGGGAGCGTGCCTTTATGCACGGCGGCAGCAGGATGTGGCCGATTGGGGGCCGACTATTGATAGTGTCGTGGTAGTGGAGGAGTTTGTGGGGTTGGCCGGGCAGATATGGGACTATGCCCCGGAGATTTAAGTTGCGGGGATGATAGATGAGTTTGCTCGATTGTTTGCTGTGCGGGCGGTGGCCAGGATATCTGATCCTAAGGAGATGAGGCCAGCATTTGACTCAAATGAGGAGGAGGGAGATGGGGGAGATGATGGAGATGATGGGGAGGATGGAGGAGGAGGAGGAGTTAGAGGAGCCAGAGGGAGGCGGGGAGGTATAGTGAGGAGAGGAGATAGAGGTGTGGATCGAGCAGTTAGACAGGGGAGGATAGACAGGGGAGAGGTGGATTGGCTATCGAAGCCAAGGGAGAGGGGAGAGTGGGGGAGGTGCTAGCTGCGGTGGGGGGTGATGATGAGAATAGTCGACCAGCTCAGAGGAGGAGGACGGATGCACTCCCACCTCCAGTACCGAGGACAGGCTGAGTGGGAGGGGTTCCTCCAACACAAGTACCACTACGGGTTCGAGTCCCAGGTCATATGGAGGATGCTCAGATCCAGACTTTACATATTACTGTGCAGCAGTTGCAGGCATAGATTTTGACTTATCAGCGACAGATTGCTCAGTTGACCACTGAGCAAGATACCGAGATAGAGCGGCGAGGAAAAGCAAAGGAGGTGGTGGCTAGCATGCAGAAAGTAATGGCGGGTGGTCCCATGAGAGACACCCTGAGAGAGCTGGCACTGAGAGCCTAGGAGGCAGAGTATTACAGGCGGCATTATGAGGCAGCAGTACCCCAGGACTGACGAGTACAGAGTTTTGCACAGTCGAGATCCAGCCGATCTCGAGCTACTGGGTCACGGTCTGAGAGTCGAGGTGTTACGGGGCCACCGAGACAGGACCCTCCTAGAGATCCAAGGGTGGGTGCATAAGGAGCGAGACCATCTCCATCAGGGGATAGTCATACTTGAGAGACATGGTCTCCGTTGTATTTTTGAACAATTGTTATTCTTTGTACTAGACACAGTGTTTGGACACATTTTGTAGATTTTGATCATTTTTGAGATATATATATATATATATATATATATATATATATATATATATATATATATATATATATATACGGCACTATTTTTGATCATGTGATGTGTTGATATGGATGCATTTTATGTGGGTTATTTTATGTGATGATGCAATGCTTAAATATATGACGTAATGTATGATGCAAGATGTATGCTTTTATATGCAGTGAGATGTATCTTGAAAATGAGATGTATGATTTGATATGCAGGATGTATGAATTGAATTATGGTTCAAATGATATGCAGTTAATGTGAAATGGTATGTAATGATGTTAAAATGATATGCAATTAATGATGTAAAATGATATGCAACTAATTGTAAAATGATATGCCACTAATTGTAAAATGATATGCAACTATGTTTTTGGTAGCATCCTCATTCTGCATTTACCATCCGATATAACCATTTGTTTGCTTTCTTTGTAAATATCATCATTGAGCATTGATTTGTTTAGGATATGTTGAAAATTTATACAAGCATAATGGTATAATTGAACCATAATGACCTGAGAAAAATTTACATGATGTTTGATTTTGCAAGATAGCACAAGCGTCAAGGTATAATTGAACCAGGACGACCTGAGTGCGTATTGTGTAAACAGACAAGATTAGATCATTTATATACGTGAAGCGGAATTAGGCCTTCAGTGATATTCGATGTATCACGTCTTGAGGCAAGGATTCACACAATACAAGTGATCGCCTCCCAGACAGAAGACTAAGAAAATATTGGAAGTTCCCCTTGAGCTCTAACTGTGAAGCATTTAGTGAGACAAGGAAGAGAATCCAAACATTCAAAAAGTTCAAAATGCAAAACTAGCTAAAATTTTATGCTATAGTGCAACATTCACTACTTCAGAAAATCATCCATCCTTGGTATCTTTGTGATTTGTTTTGTTTTTGTTTTTGTGATGAAGCGTAGTTTTTTGGTTTTTGTGGTTTGTTGGATGTCCTGTTTTTGAGTTTTGCATCTAGTCTTGATGTTTTGAATGCTTGCAATATTGATACAATTTACATGCCCCTAGCTGAGTGTGCCTCTTGATGTGAATATATATAGTGATTCCAAGCCATGGTGGATTAGTGGTAAGAGGATATATATAGACAAATCAGGATAGTGACCACGCTAAGTATGTCCTGAATGGATATTTGCTAAGTGTCGGGCGATGGCCGATAGTGTTTGTATGGATAAAATGGCATGGAAATAGATAGAGGAGCCGTTCTTTCACAAGAGTGCCTGTTTACCAAGTTTTCACCATTTGTTTTTATTTGTACTCTCTATTTTTGCTTTTTCTGAATTTTTTTGATTTTTTTGCTTATTTTGGCTTTTTTCGTGCACTAGGCCACTTAAGTATAGTACCTTTTCAGATGGATGCTGTTAGTTGGTTCATCAAGCATATCTCCTTGAAAATTTGTTAGCTGATAGGCACCTGATCCATAAACTGATATGATAACATAGGGACCCAACTATTTAGGCTCAAATTTCCCTTTCTTTTCTCGATCTTGCTGATTTCTTGGATTTTCTTTAAGGACTAGGTCACCAACCTTAAAGTTGCGGGGGATGACTTTATGATTGTAGCTCCTGTACATGCGTTGCTGATATGCTTTGAGATGAGTATAAGCATGCTGACGTCTTTCATCTAAGAGTTCAAGTTCTTGCAGTCGGTTAACGTGATACTCTTCATTTGGGATTAATCCTTTCAAAGAGACTCTGAGAGATGGGATTTCTACCTCCAGGGGTAAAATGGCTTCTGATCCATATACCAATGAGTATGGTGTTGCTCCTGTAGGTGTGCGGATGCTAGTTTTGTATGCCCAAAGTGCTGGATTGAGTTGTACATGCCAATCTTTTCCGGCATCATTTACTGTTTTCTTGAGGATTTTTAGTATCGTTTTGTTAGATGCTTCCGCTTGACCATTGCCCTGTGGGTAATATGGTGTAGAGAACCTATGTTGGATTTTGAATTTTTCACATAGTTCCTGTACATCTTGGTTTTTGAAAGGTCGTCCATTATCTATGATGATTGAACTTGGAATACCATATCTGTAGATCAGATAATTTAGGATAAAAGAGGCAATTTGTTTCCCAGTAACTGTGGTCATGGGAACTGCTTCTATCCATTTGGTAAAGTACTCCGTTGCTGTTATAATGAACTTGTGTCCATTTGAAGATGACGGATGAATTTTGCCAACTAAATCTAGTCCCCACTGACAAAAGGGCCATGATGTTGTAAAGGGTTGTAGTTCTTGTGCTGGTGCATGTATCAGATTGCCATGGATCTGGCATTTAGGACATTTCTTGGCGAAATGATATGAGTCTTTTTCCATTGTAGGCCAGTAGTATCCCATCCGTAGAAGCTTTTTAGCAAGAGTAGTACCACTTGAATGTGTGCCACAAATACCTTCGTAAAGCTCGTGTAAAGCAGAATCAGAATCATTACGATCAAGGCAACGAAGAAGAGTACCATCGAGACCTCGACGATACAAAGTATCAACGGTAAGGGTGTAATGGGCAGCTTGTCGGATAAAGTTACATTTTTGGTTACGAGATTGGTCAATGGGTAAGATATTGTGTTTGAGGTAGTCGTATATTGGTCCATACAACAGAGACTCTGAACCAGTCAAGGCATAGATAACCTGGGATTCAAAATGGTCATAGGCGGGGGAGAACAATTGTTCTACTAGGAACTCATAACGATTCTGTTGCTCTGGAATTTTTAGTAATGAAACGATAGTAGCCATTGCATCGGCTGCTTTGTTGTTCAACCTTGGTATTTGCTCGAAGGTGATGTGCACAAAATACTGTTTGAAGTCATCCACCATTCACTTGTAGGGTAGTAGCTTGTCATCCTTTGTCTGATAGTCATTGTTGATTTGATGGACGACCAGTTGCGAGTCCCCATAGACTTTTAATTCTGTGATTTTCCATTCTACGACCATTTTGATGCCTATGACCAGTGCCTCATATTCAGCCACATTATTTGTGCATGGAAACATAAGCCTGTATGATCTTGGTATAGTGTGTCCTTCAGGAGTGATGAATAAAATGCTGGCATCCGAACCATGTTGTGTATAAGATCCATCAAAGTACAGGGTCCATTGCTTGGGAGAAAGAGCAAGAACATCCCTGTCTGGAAATTCAACCTCCATGGTTTGTTTTCCTGGTAGCGGTGCTTCAGCCAGTTGATCTGCAATTGCTTGTCCTTTGATGGCTCGTCTTTCTATGTATTGGATGTCGAATTCACTGAGAATCATGACCCATTTAGCCAATCGTCCTGTAAGAGTGGCCTTGCTGAGTAGATATTTGAGAGGATCAATTTTTGCAACTAACTTGATGGTGTGTGCTAGCATATAATGTCGGAACTTTTGAGATGCAAAGACCACTGTTAGGCAAGCCTTTTCAATGAATGTATAGTTGAGTTCATAGCCATTCAATGTCCTACTGATGTAATATATGGCACGTTCCTTCCCTTGTTGATCTTCTTGTGCCAATAGTGCCCCCAACGATATATAAGATAAGAGGCTTTCCTGCGACTGGTGGTACTAGAACTGGTGGATTCATCAGGTACTGTTTGATTTGGTAAAAAGATTCTGCACACTTGGCCTCCCATTTGAATGGTACATTTTTGTGTAGTAAATGGTTAAATGGGAGACTTTTATTTGCTAGCTGAGCGATGAATCGCCTGATTGATTGAAATCGGCCTTATAGAGATCTGAGTTGACTGATATTCTTTGGTGGTGGCATGTCCATAATGGCTTGTACCTTTGCTGGATCTACTTCAATACCTTTTGCTGAGACAATGTAACCCAGTAACTTGCCTGATGTAACCCCGAAGACACACTTCTTAGGGTTGAGCTTGACTTGGAATTTCTCCAATCGATCAAAAATCTTTGTTAGGATGCCAAGATGTTCGACTCTGGTGAAGGATTTAGCTAGTAAATCATCCACATAGTCTTCCATAAATGTGTGCGTCATGTCATGGAATATTGTGGTCATTGCTCTTTGATAAGTGGCCCCTGCATTCTTTAAGCCAAAAGGCATAACATTCCAACAGTACGTTCCCCAAGGACAGGTGAATGCTGTTTTATCTTGATCTTCTAGAGCTATTTTGATTTGATTGTAGCCTGAGAAACTATCCATTAATGAGAGCATTGCATGGCCTGCTGTGAGGTCTACAATTATGTCGATACTTGGCAGAGGAAAGTCGTCTTTTGGACAAGCTTTGTTGACGTCTCTGAAGTCAGTGTAGATTCTGATACTACCATCTGGTTTTGATACTGGAATGATGTTGGAAATCCACTCTGCATAGTCAATGGGTCGAATGAATCCAACGTCTAATAATTTCTTTAGTTCAGTTTTGACCATGAGTGCCACCTGTGGGTTCATCTTTCGTAGCTTTTGCTTGACTGGCTTAACTCCTGTAGAAATGGACAGATGATGCATGATTAAGTGTGGATCTACTCCGGGCATATCAGCATATGACCAAGAAAAGTTGATTTGTTGTCCTTTAAAGAAGATGATGAATGTCGATCTTTCTTCCTCTGTCAGAGATTCTGCAAGGTGTATGTTTATGGCTGCTTTTGTGGTACCAATGTTGATCGATTGAGTGGGCTCAATCAAAATGGGTGATTGCTCATGAAAGTGCTCAGGAAGAGTGTCAAGTCTCCCATCGTTAGGTGCCTTAAAAAGATTTTCACCCTCAGATGCGTCCTTTATTTTTGCTTTTTTGTGATCTAGAGCTGCCATTGACTGGTTTTCAGCATCAGATCCTTTATTTGTTGTATTTTTGCGACTGAGAGACTTGGCACTCCCTGATTGACAGATATCGTTATTTTGTTCACTGGTAGAGCCTGTTTCGGGATTTACGGTACATAGGTAATGGATAATAGATGCATCATCTGGGAAAATTGGTATATCATGGATTTCAGGTTCGTCCCAATCGATGAGGTCAGGAAAGACAAGTGGTAAGGAATCGTTGGGTGGATCAAGCTCTGCTACTGTAAGTGTTAGGATAGAGTTTTCATCGTGATTGTTTTTGGTTTTAAAGAAGTCCAGGATTTCGTCGAGGTCTTCGATGGTATTATCTTCCACATAGACTTGTTCATAATATTTTTGTTCGCTTTCCTGGGCGTCATAGATATGCTGTGGTCCAAACTCAATAGGTCTATCTTCTGCATTATGTTCTTCTTGAGAAAGGGATATAGAATCAGTATCATCCAGGATATCGGTAGTAGTATTGGAGTAGGTACCCCATTCATATTCATTGGAATCAGTCTCATAGGCGTCATCCCAGATCCTATCTGTGCTATGAACTGGTATGTTGTATGGTGAAAACAAATCTTTGATGATGGATACCATTTTGATAGTTTTTGTTGATTCTGTATCAGATCCGTCTTCTACTTTCTGGATTTGTTCATAGACTGTGCTTCCTCGGGGAGGAATAATGGTATCTGGAGATGACATGATTTGTTCTTGAGATATTGGTGTTGGAATATGAGCTACTGATGTAGATAGGGCCTTCTTATGACTTAGAAGCTTCCCCTGATGTAACTTCTGATCTTGACGTTCCCGTGCCTTGCGGATTGTTTCTGCTGATTCAAAGAGTGCTTCCTGCCAGGATTCTTCTTTGTACTTCGTCTTTACTTTCCATTGAGGTTTGGTAGGTAGGTGTGGCGGCTATTTCAATAGGAACGTGAGTTTAGAACCCAATCCTGCTTTGTTTCTGCTAGGTTGTGAAGGAAGATCTATAGGTTCAGTGACTCCTTTGCGTTTTCCAATAGGTCCTTTACTGCCATATCCCATTTGCTTCATGATTAAGTAGCCTTTTCCATATAGGTGTGTTGGTAGAACAATGTCCAGAGTGACTGCTCTATGATCTTCTTCTTCATCTTTATATAACCAGCTAAGAACATCTTTATCTTCTGATTCATGTGCTAGAGTGCCCAGTTGGATGAAAGTACCATCAAATTTGGTGATGGGCTAAGTAATCAGATGTGTTGATGTAGTAGGCAATCCATGAGATCTAGGTGATGTTGGCAATTTAGCCAAACATAACGGTTCCAAAGAGTATTCTCCCATACCTTGGTCCTTAATTTGCATTTTATGTTTGAAGTCTCCCCATAAGGAGTTGGATTTTGCTGTGTGTTGATCTGATGTATAGGATCACTGCTTTTCTCTATTATGAGGAACCAAACTGTCCTCGGCTACCCCCATTGTGTTGCAATGTTGAAATGGATTGTGATCAGCTGATATGGAGATTTCTTGTCCATCATAAGGGAACTTGACACACTGGTGATATGTAGAAGGTACTGCTTGCATTTCATGTATCCAGGGTCATCCTAACAAGATATTGTAGGTGAGATCAATATCTAAGACCTGACATATAGTATCCTTTTGTATTGGTCCTACTTGAATAGGTAATATCATTGTTCCTTTAGAGGACCTTTCCTCATCATCATATGCCTTTATGGTAATTTTCTTGCAAGGATCAATAGATTCTTCTGAGAAGCCTAGTGCACGGATGAGCTTTAAAGTACATATATTAAGGCCGGCTCCTCCATCTATTAGGACTCTTTTGACTCGGTGTTTGCAAACAATGACTTCAATATGGAGAGGAGTATTATGTGGATGACTCAAGGAAGTATTGTGATGCTCTGAGAAGGTGAGGTTATGAGGTCCTGTCATATGGGCAACCATGGCTTGAAATATGTCTGTATTCAGATTTTGAGGTACATTTGTTTCCAATAGCGCTTGCTCCAATATGTCTTTGTGCTTTGGTGATAGTTTCAATAATTCCAGGATAGATATCTAAGCTGGAGTCTTACGTAGTTGGTTGAACAAGTTATATTGGATTTTTGGTGTGGTAGTTGTAGGTGTCATATGTCCTTTCAAGACATATTTCTGAGTTCGGGTTGTGACATTGACTGATTCATGATCATGTCGATCTCGAATGGTGATGACATTTACTTGATGATCTTCAGCTGATATGTGGTTGATGGTGTTGTTGTAGATGTGATTAATACAAGCTCCGCGTGTATCATTGGAAGTTGATGCTCCATCTTTGTTGTAATTTGGGAGAGGATTTTTGAAAGCTCCGTGATCACCATTTGTTTTGAGACCATCCACCGTTAAGTCACCTCGATCAATCATGTCCTATATTATATGTTTCAATCTCATGCATTCATTTGTTCTATGACCCTTGTTACGATGGAAATCACAATAGTGTGAATCATTCCACCAAGGTGGTTTGATTGGGGGCTCATAGTTGTTGATTGGAGGCAAAGAAAGAATCTTGTTTGCCAAAAGTTCTCTGAATGCGGATTCTAATGATTGTCCTAGTGGTGTGAAGATACGTTTTTGGAAATTGTTTGTGTTGTTGCGTGGATTGTTGTTAGGTCCTGGATTCATGTTTTTGCTTTGAGTATCGTTGGTGTTGAATTGTCCTTGATCAGTGTTTTGCGCATATGTGTTAGCACTGGGAGTAGCATTTTTAGGATTTTTCGTATTTTGAGGATTTCCAGATAATGCAAGTACTGGTTGTTTAGATTTGGGATCATATGATTCATTGTTGCCTTCATTTTTGTTTCGAGTCCAAAATCGAGATTTGTCAAGGTTGGTGTTGTTTTGATTATTGTAGTTTGATGAGTTTGTTCCTTCCTTGTAGAATTTGAGTGTTCCCTTTTTGACACATGCTTCTTCTACTTGAATGCCATTTTCAATCAATTTAGCGAAAGATGGTATGCATTGAAGTTTTAGTCTGTAACTCATCTCGCCATTCAAGTTATCAATGAAGATTTTCATTTTCTCCTTTTCGGGAATATCTCGAGGATATCGTGATACCATGCGTCGCCAGCATTGGAGGAACACCATGAATGTTTCGTTGTTCTTTTGTTTGGTGTTGCAAACATCTAGCATGGTTATGGCATGTTGGATGTTGTAGGAATAGTGGGTTATGAATTTGTTAACCAACTCATCAAATGATCTGACAGGTGGCGAAATTTTGGATAACCATTCCATGGTTTGTCCTCCCAAGCTTCTGGGGAATAACCTCATCAAATAGGTGTCATCATGAGCAAATTCAAGGCTCAGTGTGCAAAATTCTCGAACATGATCCCGGGGATCACTTTTCCCATCGTATTTATCAAATTTGGGAACGTCCGAGTTTGGAGGAAAAGGCACCATGTTCAACCTTCTGTCGAATGGAGAAGGACAGATTTCGTTTAAAGAGTATCATACTGTTGTCCCTTGTTGCATATCTTGTATTTGCCTTTGCAACATGTGCATTTGTTGAGTAAGAGCAACCAAAGGCGCATTATCTTGGCGAGGAAAGAGTTCTTCCCTCGTATTGGTTCTCAGCTGAAAAGGTGTGGTCAATGGTATATTTTGCTCTGGTGTTTCTAGCTCAGGTATACGCATTTTTGGTATGCGTTGTTCTGGAATGTGCTGCTCTGGAATATGTTGCTCAGGTATGTGGGTTTCTTCTTCTCTATGTTGTTCTTGATATGCATATTGTTGAGATCCAGTTTGAAAAATGTTTGCATCGAAATCTTCAGGAAGTTTAATGCCTTTACTTGTAAGCATGAGTAGATACTTTTCTTTGTCATTTTCCATGAGCTTTTCTACAAGTTTTTGGAAGGAAGGGTTTTCTTGACATTCTCGAAGAAGGGCTTTAGTAATTTCAGGTTCTTCTATGGGTGGAACTTCAAAAGGATTTGATAATCTACGATTCATACTTGATTCTGCATGTGTCTCGCTTTGTTTGTCTCTTTGAGAGCGAGTAACAGACATTTTAGTAGAAACTTTCATTGATGAAAGGGACAAAAGTCTCTTCGATGTGTTGCTCGGGGGTCGGTGGTTCTGGTTGAGATGTGTTATATGTGATGCACTCGTCGGGCAAGAATGCTGGATTGATTTTTTCGCCGCGGTTTATGGTTTGATTAAAAGAAGACTTTTGACAGTATGCTCTTGTCTTCAAGGGTTCCTTGTCAAATTCACTAGTTTTGTTTTGGATATACTTTTTGACGTGATGAAGGAATACTCGATGAGATTTGAAGAGTTGACGATTGATGTATAAAAACTTATTTCTCTTGATGAATTTGGAAAAACTAGGTTGTTGTTTCTTCAACGTGATGTTACGATAGAGGTTCTTTCTTCTCACAATAAGGGGATTAGTCATGCATGAGTGATCAATGGTTTCCTTTGTTTGGTTTGGATTTAGTTGATTCTTGTTTTTGAAAATTTCAAATCTTACTCTATCAAAGTGAAGGTTTAGATGTCCCTTCACGACAAAGCGTGTCAAATGATATGGATAAAAGCTTCCTGATCTGGAAACTGGATTTGACAATTTGAAAATTTTAAACAAGTGTTTTGAGATAAAAATTTGTAAGATGGTAAAGGATTCTGTTGATACTGATGATGAAATTTTCCGGATTATGATAAGAGAGACATCCTCTATTGTGCGATTCGTTTAGGATTCTGACAACTTTGTTTTGACACAAATTTTGCTCAAGAAATAGGTTTATTGGTTTGTTTGTCACTCTGTTGTGGTGAAAAATGATTTTTGATGAAAAATGCTTTGAAAAATGATTTTGAAAATTTCAAAAAAAATTCAGTTTTGCTCTCTATTTTTTTGTTTTTGGATCACGCGCTAGAACAGAGTCTATATGCGCTACCTAAATTTCTCAATGCGCTAAAAGAATAAGCACACACGCTAGGCTGCCCCGAGACACGCGCTAAAGTTTGGACCTATGAAAAATTTCTGTCTAAATGTTGAAAAATCTATGCGCTATCCTGGGTCTTCTACGCGTTAACTGTACGACTTCATGAGCTAATGTTTGGTTTCCACGCGCTAAGCTGTTTCTTCCAAGCGCTAAAGTTTGGACTGTTTAAAAATTGTTTGTCTAACTATTGAAAAAGTTTATGCGCTACCCTGGGCCTGTGCAGCACTAACTGTTTGACTTTATGCGCTAATGTTTGGTTTCCACGCGCTAAGCTGTAGCTTCCACGTGCTAGACTATTTGTCGGATGCGCTAAAGGACTTGACACTGTTTTGCCTTTAGATGAAAACGCTACTGTTTTGAACCAACGTGCTAACTTGAGGTTTGGATGTGCTAACAGAAGTATTTCATGCGCTAAAAGATTGCTCTGATGCGCTAAACTGCTTTGATGATTTTTCTTTGGTTCGGTTTTTGTCGATTTTGAAATTTTTTTATGAATTTTTCAAGCTTGATAGATGATTTTCTGAGGTAATAAATGCAAGCACGACACAAAAAGTACAACCATTTTTGCTTAATCTAACAAAAAGTGTATGTTCTGCGAGGATGTGTTCAAATCCCCAATGTTTTAACAGGTTTGGATACAAGTAATACACTTCAGAAAGACTCTTTAGTCAAGGGTCATAAATAACATCATAGCCCACTAGTCTTGATACTCCGTCAGCTCAAACAGCCTTGTCACCCCCTAGAGGGCGCCTGTTTTTTTACCTTTTGCTAGAAATTAACTCAAAGTGAATCACTTCACAGTTGAGTAGTTATCTTGGGAGATATATGGTGAGTAATCTTGGGGGCGGATTCTTCCCCACCCTTGCAGTATGATGTTATAAATGTCTGGTTACTGACTCGGCTCAAAGTTTCTATTTCTATGGTTCGTAATTAGGCTTCTCGTTCGGCCGTCAGTGATAAACTCCCTCAGGAGGCTTCCCAACCTTTAGAACAAAGGCTTTATGTATCTCGAGGATACTGGGGGAAGGCTAATCACTGCGCGTTACCGTTGAAAAGGACTTTCGTCGCTTTCCACATTTGATTATAGTGGGTTGGAATTCTTGGCGTCAAAGTCGTTCCCCACTTAGGTTGTTCCCTTCACACCGGCCATAAATGGCTTTAAGAGTTGATTGCAACTCCTCGGGAAGGCAGGCCTACTAAAGGATGTAATGCTTGAAGTACTGAAAGCTGTAAGAGTGGTCTGGATTTTTGATCACCCAGTTAAGGGGAGAGCATATTCCTTCCACTTTCGAGACAAAGCAATCAATTTGGTTTATTTTATCCTTTCAAATCAGTGATTTGTTAAAATCTATGTGGAGATGTTGCTCCACAAACACATGGTGTTCATTTTATCCTTTCAAAGCAATGATTGTCTGATCTATGAAAAAGAAATGGTCAACAAAGCAAATTCGATGTTTTGGTCAACAAAAGAAATCGCTAAAAGGGGAAGATCTTCCCTCTTTAGTTGTAACTGACTCTGGACTTGTGTGATTCTTTTACTTGACAGAAATTTGAAGTGAATCGTTTTATGCACCAAAGGATGGTGAAGTTCGTTTTAAATCCCTTTGTTGCAAAAATAAAAATTGTTGTGTTGTGGTTCGTTTTACAACCCAAAGTAAGGTGAGTTCAATTTTCTTTAACTAAAATCAAAAGAACTTTAAACTTTAACTAACTTGAACAAGCTAGTAAAATTTAACCAATTTATAATTCTAAAAAAAGTCACTAAGCTCCTCCCCCTGCAATAAAAGGTCAGAAATCCTGCAAAATACCACCACAGTAGTTAGGAAAAACGGAGGATTTTGTGGACTTCAACAAGTCTAAAATTTTACTTTTCAGTTACAATTTTTGTTTCTGTCTTTTATGCGCTACATAACAGACTATATGTGCTATGATATACACTTGATGCGCTAAAACTAAGTATCAACGCACTACTCTATTTTCTGAATGCGCTACTCTGTATGTTGGAAGCGTTGTTCTGTCTTTTTCTCTCTCTCGCGTTAAGACATGCAGGAAAATTTGAAATTTGATGCGCTAATGTTTGAATCGCACGTGCTGGATGATGACCTACAAGCACTGAACTGTGGGATGGATGCACTATTCTGTTTATTGCATGCGCTACTCTGTGTTTCGCCCCACGTCGAGACCTACAGGAAAGTATTAGTGGAAGTCATGCGCTAAATAAAGGACTTCACGCACTAGAGTATGGATCCCACGCGCTAAACACTGAGAGGGATGCGCTAGACTGTTAACCAGGCGCTAGGGAATGTTTCCCACGTGCCGATTCCTGTTTCCCGCGGACCTGCAAAAGTCATTAGTTTGAAAAACCGATTTGTTATTTGGGGTCGGGCCCCACGGTGGGCGCCAGAAATGTATGCGGGAAAAGTGGGCTGATAAAACTAAATATGTGAAAATATTGTTAGAAACTAGTCCACACACACACACAGGACTTCTTGGTGCAAGCTATGGAGTAATAACGTATTACTCAACTTCCCAAGGTGGGTCCCATGGTTCTCTATCTCACAATGTCCCTCAAACTAATGTTTTTGCTCTCAGATCACTGAGCAAAATGGTTTAGGGATGGAAAATGCAAGAACGAGGGATGCTTTGATTGATTTTAGAATGAGATGTATTCTAAGCTATGCCGGATTCTAGAAATGCAATAAACTAGATGATAAGATGACAAGGTTAGTATGAATACTATTCTAACATGATATATTTAGTCTATGATTGAGCTAAAATGATAAAGAAAATACTCTAAACATGCATATTTAGTCTAATTCCTGTTAAAAGAGAAGCTAAATGATGAGCATAAAATGATATGAAAGCTTGAAAGAATTTGAGCATAAGTGTAATGCTTCAAATTTGAAGGATGTATCTTTCATGCTTGTTGCTACATGTCATGTGATCTGGT
This sequence comes from Cryptomeria japonica, assembly GCF_030272615.1. Classification (NCBI taxonomy): domain Eukaryota; kingdom Viridiplantae; phylum Streptophyta; class Pinopsida; order Cupressales; family Cupressaceae; genus Cryptomeria; species Cryptomeria japonica. The sequence goes on from NC_081405.1 coordinate 571,481,084, forward strand.
CAAATGGCCTATTTTTTACTTTACAACACAAATCTGATTGAGGAGATTTTGTCACCCTACTCTTGCCATGTTGGCATTCTTCTATAGTTGATCATAGGTCATATCCCACTTAGTGGCTAGTGTGGGTCCTACTATCAATTGATAATTATTCTTTTGGGACCATTAATGTTTATGTTCCCAATGATGTTGTTGAACGATCTTGTTTGTGGCGATGGATTGTTGACACCTTGCCACTTGCCACTTGGATAATGTGAGAGGATTTTAATATGGTTGAAGTGGCCTCTGATAAAGATGGCATTCTGCCTTTTTGATGGATAGTTGTTGAGCAAGAGGCATGGTTCCATATGCGTATCAAATTGGATCTTATCAATCCCAACACCAATCGTCCTCCCTCTTAGGGTATTTGACATACTTGGTGTAATTAAAGAGTTGGCTCTAATAGATTTTTTCAATGCCTTGATTGTGCCATGATCTTAGCCCAATCCTTTTTTTCTTTTGGGGAAAATCTAACCCTTTCAGTTTTACCTCTTGCTAAGGTCACCTTGTCAAATCATTTCCCCATAAAATTAAGTATTGAATGGGAGTAAAACCATATGCATCCTTTTATAACATAATTTTTTCTCAATACTTCTTTTCTTAGTCATCCGCCCACATTGGCCAATATCCAACAGGTCTAGAATCTTGAAAGTTATCCCACTTAACTTGATGGCTGGATTACATGGTAGAATGATGCTATCCAACGCACAAACCTCTTTCTCCACATTTATGGCAGATAGTTGGCTATGTATCACAAGCAGTTGTATGATGTTACCACCAAGGATTTAGAATCTACCATTGAAGATTTAATGGCTAACCCCTTCGACCTTGAGTTACAGGTTTGGGTTGCCCAACTTCAACATCAAAAATAGATAGCAAATAACCATTTAGTTAGAGGGACTCAAATTAAGGCTAGGTTGCACTGGCTCAAGGTTGGTGACTGTGCATCTAAATAATTCTTTTTTTCTCTCGAAGCCCACCATTCCTCTACCAGGATCAAAAGGATTAAGGATGGTCATGTTGTTCTCTTTGAGTTACCAAATATTCTTCAATTTTTTGTCAGAAATTATGAGAAGGTGTTCACAACATAGGAAAATTCTCCTAAGCATGACCGAGCCTTGTAGGAATTCCTTGCGGTGGTTTCTTCTCATCTCTTTGAAGCTCAAAGGATGTTTCGTGACTAGTTTCTTACTTTTGAGGACCTTAGAGAGGCTATTTTTTCTATGGTAGATGACAAAGCTCTTGGTTGTGACGACTTTCCTTGTGAATTTTATAAAGCCTTGTGGCCTTGTGTTGGTTCTGACTTGAACAAAATTTATTTGGAGGCTTTTCACTCTCAATCTTTGGGAAAACTTATTAACAAGGGAAATATCAAATTCATCCCTAAAGCTTTGTAATTGGCGACCTATCACTTTGTTGAATATTTCGTACAAGATCATTGTTAGGGCTTTGGCTCTCAAAGTCAAACATCTCCTTCCTTAGATTGTCCAGCCTAAACAAACTAGTTTTATTAAATCCAGGTTTATCCTTAATAACATTATTGTAGTTTGGGAAGGTATGGAGTGGGCTCAAAATTCTTCACAGAAAGCCCTCTTCCTTAAAATTGATTTTGCCAAAGCTTATGACTACATTGAATGGCCCTTTATTCTTGCGATGTTGAAAGCATTAGGATTTGGTCCCCGCTTTATCCAGTCTATTCAGATGCTTTTTGGGGAAGTTTCATCTTGTATCACCATCAATGGTTTCCATTCTTTGGCTTTCAACAATTTTAGTTCTATTCGCCAAGGTTGTCCTCTTGTATCCTCTTTATATGTGCTTTTTGTTGAAGGATTTGGGTATTTGTTTGCCTCTGCCATTTTAGCTGGATGCGTAAGGAGGATTTCCCTGCCCGAGTCACCTTCTCAACTTGTCAATGGCCATTTTGTAGATGATTCCTTTCTTACTCTCATTGAAGAGGAGAATAATGTCAAGGAGGTGCTTCATTGTTTGGATATTTTTGTTTGGCATCTGGGTCGGCTATCCAATGGCACAAAGCCTAGTGTTATAAACAATATTTCCTTCCTGCCCCACCTTGGACTCTATAGTATGGTTGGAAATGGATCCAACATGGGGAAATCTTTTTGGTTTCTGGGCATTCCCTTTTATTTTCAAGGGTTTGTTGTGTCCCTCTGGAATGTTGTGTTACCCAAAATTGAGAAGAAGTTTGCATCCTAGATTACCAAACCACTCTCCTTGGCTAGTAAACTTTGGATTTGCTCCAAGGTTCTTGTGGCTACTCGTACTTATTATTCTTTTTGTTAGGCTCCTTCCAAAGCCTCTTACAATAGGCTTGATCAAGTTTTGTGAGACTTTTTGTGGGCCAATGGATTTGACCATCATGGTTTTCATAGGTTCTCTTGGGATTATTGTTGTCTCCCATGCAAATTTGGTGGGCTTGGCCTTTTATCTACCCAAAAGCAAGGGATTTCATTGTGTGCCAAATGGGTTCTCAGAGCTATTTCTAGTAATGAAGATTGGAAAATTTTGTTATGAAACTATGTTTCTTTGGGGCATCCTATCAATAGACCGGCTTGGAAGGGGATTTTCTTTCAAACCCTTCTTGTTATGAAAGATTATGTGCATATTCAAGGTACTTTTGTTGCCAAAAGCGTTTGATAGGCTTGGGAAGTTGTTAAGCCTTGGCGTTGCAAAGACGAGTCAGGGTTTCATGATGGTCTTTCTTTTAACCATCACAACATTTGGTGGTCTCCTCTCATATAGGTCTAGGGGCTTCCTCTTTCCCATGTTCCTAGAATTCATGCTCTGCATTTTCACAAACATGATATTTGTACTCCTCGAGATCTTTTTTCTTGTGCCACTATGAGTCTCCATTTTTGGGAAGATTTGCAAACCCAATATCGCCTCGTTCGACCAGATCAACAAACATTTGAGCTTGTGTTATCTTCTTTGTCTTTGAATATGCTACACAAGCTTGGTATTCATTATGTGAGGCCTTGGTGGAAAGACTGGCATTGGTTTCCCAACACCACTTTTTGTAACTACAAACCCAAGATGGGCTATCATTGGCTTGTGCTTCATTTTCCTATGGTCCTCGTTTTGAATCTCAAGTGACATTTGTAGTCTTCATAGAGCACATGGAGTCATAGATCTCTTACTCTTTGGTCTTCTATTGTTGAGCCTAAAGTGGTTCATTTTCCTTGGTGTATTCTTTTCCAAGGCTTGCCCTTGGGTTCTTGTCTCAGGAATCTAGGGGTGCCAGACCCTTGTTGTCCCTTTTGTGGGTTGCCGGAGACCTTGATGCATCTCTTCTAGTTCTGCAGAAGAGCTCAACAACTGTGGATCTAGATACATGATTTTTTTAGGCCTTTTCAACCTAAGCCTTTCTCTTGGCATATGGTTCTATTAGAATATTCCCATTGGATCCTTCCAAATTCTCACAAATATGACATGCTTTCAAGGTAGAAATCCTATTCAGCTTATGGAAAGATAGAAATGCTATTTTATTTTGCCACAACTCTCTTGATACTCATGTTTCTTTGTATGCTAAAACTTGTATATGCAATAATGTGATATTACAACTTCAAGTGCAAGCTAATAAAGTGGATCTTGAAGTGGCCCACTTGCAAGTGCTTCTAACCACTCGGGTAATGCCCCTTGTATAGTTGTCAAGATTTTACTGGATCCTTCTTTCTCTGGCAATCATTCACCAGCTTGTGGCCATCAACGAGGTCACAACTCTTCCATTGGTAGCTATGACACACCTCGCTCTTAGGCTCCTTGTTTCCACTTTGGCAAAGGGAGATACTTTATGTGTCGCTACTCTACCTATCCACGTCAGGGTGGCTCTCCTTCTAGGTGGTCTGTGGGTGATGGTGCTTCTTCGACTCCTGGTGGTTCTGGTTGTCTGGTTTCTGATTGCCCCAGTTCTTCTAAAGGGTTTCCTCGACTTGCTCTTAATTACTTGAGTGAGAGAAGATAAAGATGATAAAGAAGAGGATGTTGAATATGGGTGGTCTCTTTGAGACCCCCCCTTGACTACACTGATGTATGGGGTAAAAAAGATGGCATGGATCCACCTCCTCCTTTTTTTGTTGTTGCTTTAGCCACTTAGACTTTTTTGGATGTTTCTAGATTTCTAGGTTGGGCCCATGTTTTTTGGATGCATTCGAGCTATGCCTGTATGACTCTTGGGGAATGACTCTTTCCTCACACTTTTTTTTTGTGAATAGTGTACTCTCTTGTACTTATTTTAATTAAAATGCTTATTCATAAATAAAAAAATGAATTGTTGTTTGTTAGGTTTTTTGTTGATGTAAATGTGGATCTAATTATTCCTTTTTTAATTAATAATAATAGTATCCTATAAATTAGGAGATTAGGTGCAATAGATTGTTTAAGAGGACTTTATTGTTATGTGATTAAAAATGTCACAATCACTCTATTGGTGGTTGCTTGAACATTATGAGGAAGCATTACTTCTGTAGAATAAAAAATAAACGTGGATCTTTTCCCTTTTGATCCTTCAAAAATGGATCCCTTGGTCAGTGATGGTGATGAGGGTACCCCTTCTTCAAATAAGATTCTCTCTAGTGTCAATGGTGTTCTATTTTTTAAGTCCTTGGCTTTGATAAGACAATTCAAACAAGACTATTTAGGAAAAAAATTTCAATAAGGTTTTCCCTAGGGCTTTGTGGTTACCTATTATACCTTTAACATATAAGGTTTCAATAAAGAAACATCTAGATGGGAGGTCAACAAGAAGTCCTATAAATTCTTATGAGTTAGGTACAATAACTAAAGAGGGAATGCAACTAGTAAGGAAATTAGCATAAACGAGTCTATTGCTAGGATTTTTGGTTGTATTCAAACCTCTTTAGAGAACTTTGGCTTCAAGCTAGCTTGACTCGATTGGATTGTTATTTTATTTGTTTGGTTATAGTTATTTTTAGTCCCTTTTGAAGGTCTTTTGACTGTTGCTACTAGTTTATAACCTTAGTGCTATTTGATACTTGTTGTAGGTTCATTCTTGGGAATTAGGATTCATTGAACACTATATCCTTTTATGTCTATGTAAAAGGTTTTGGGCCTTTCCAAACCCCCTTTTGTTATTTATCTTTAAAAAAAGGATATTTCAATTTATAATTTAAGATGGAAAAATGGTTTATTAGATGTCATAACTTGTTGGTCTTGGTTTTAGTTTTCTGGACTCTCATCGATAGAGTATTTGTACAATTCTAACCTTTGCAAGTGTGGAATTATTCTTTTCTATCATCTTAATATAAATTTCATTAATCTAATTTAAAGAAAAACTATTATTTAATTTATTCACCTTGATGTTAATATATTTGAATGAGGGTAAGCACTAGTGATGTCTATAAACACGTTTAGGGAATCTATCATGTAGATTTTTTTGTGCTCTGAGGTTGAATACCTAGATGCACTGATCTTAGAACTATAACTAATATAATTGAAGGCAACAAGGAATCATGTCATTAGATTGGGATGAAATGATTTTTTTAGGAAGTTTGGTTTATCTTCACAAATTCATACATACATGTGCTCCCCAAATCCTAAGTTACAATGCTTGTGATAGTGTGTGGATTAAATCTCCATTATTTTGATAGGATATATATTTCTTTACAAACTAACATACATATTGCTCCATGTAGGCCAATAACAACTTGTTCTCAATGGTTATTTGTCTAGGATAGTACCACCCATGTGTGTGCCACAGATAAATTACATTGAGTTCTTTTATTATGAAAACATCGTCTTTTGAATTAAGACATCTAAGTAGAGTATCATCAAATCTCCTTCTTTATATTTTTTTCCAATGATGGTAAAATAAGATTAGCATTGGATACAAGCTTTATGTTGAGCACAAGCATAAATTCCATTCAATACAAAGGCTTATTGGGACCAATAAGTTTACAGGTGAACTCTAATTTCAAGACATCATATGCAAGTACCAAAATATTCTCGACTAAGAATTCACAATGTTGATTTTTCAATGGCATATCCAAAAGGGACCTAATTGTAACCATGGCATCTACTCCTTTATTTTAGTCCTTAGCATTCAACTATTAATGGTAGGTATGAAACCTTAACTATCATCTTTTCCCTAATGTTGGAACCTACTCTTGTATGCCCCAAATTGTAAAAGTTTTCTTGGTCTTATGTCTCATTTAAGGACTCGATCATATTTTCCCTTCATTTATATCTAAATAAATATTCAATGTGCTCCCATAGTCTAATTCTACCTAAACATTATAATTTACCTTCTCCCCATTGTTTTTTCATATGTCTAAAATTTCACAAATTTGAAAATTTAATAAGGGATCCTATATGTCATTTATTGGCATTAGGTGAGGTTTCAAATTTCCCTTGTCTTAATACCTACATTTGATTCCCTTCAACCTCACATTGTCCTATTTTTCAAATTTTAAGAAATCTATAAAATAACATGTCTTTATTCATCTTCAATCCTTAGTGGATTCCCCTTTCCTTTTCGCACTTCTTGTTTACAAATACAAACTTATTGTAATCACTTTTCCAAATGATATACAATACGTTACATTTCATGATTTCTCCTTTCCTTTTCCCACTTCCTCTCTTTTCCCCCCTCAAAAATACCTTGGGTATGAAAAAGTTTGTATCCCCATTCCCATGTGATGCTTACGTATACTTTGTGAAAGCATTTTCTTGAATCTTCAACCTTAATCCTGCAAAATATTTTTTATATATTATATTTGATAGGTCTTGCCAACTATAATTAAGATGACATGGCACTCTCTCAAAATTCAAAATCATGTTGTATTCTAAATTTTAATTAATAAATAAATATGTTCAATCCTTCAGTCAAATACATCTTATGGTCAAAGGAGAAACTTACATTTAAATATGCATTTGTGCTAGATAAGTTCTCAAAAAGCCATCAAGATCTTCATTTTATTTTGCAAATTACAATAGATGGACTACAGAAACCACAGATGGTGATCTTGTCATTCCCTGCAATAGGTCACTGCATTCCTCTATTGGAGCTCTCAAGGCTTGTTGCCTCCCAAGGATCTTCTCACACCACTCAGATTTAAAAGGAATGAGATAAATCAATTTCTGGAGTGTAGACAAGATGAATCCAATCATGAAGTTTCTATAGCCAATGTTACAGATCATCAGTAAAGGTGGATTGAGATTGGTACTTAATACTTTCACGGAGTTGGAATCTGAGAAACCTAATGATAAAACCAGTGTGGGTCAAAGGTCCCCTACTGTCGATGAGTTATTTTGGCTATGTGCTTGTGAAAGAATGGAAGGGAAATGAAAATATATGTTATTTATGCTATAGTGAAAGTAGATGTACAGACTACTACAGTGATCTCAGATGTGCAGGTTTATGGATAGATGAGAGAGGTTTTAAGACAAGTTCTTAGTGATGACAAGGGTAAAGAGATGGGAACGACTGCATAGAAGCCAGGCATTTGCAATTGAAATGCACAAGTGGCTAAAGATGAGACAAGAATAATCAAGTTTGTGCTAAGTTTGTACACATAATGGTTCTATTAGTTCAGTTTTAAGATTATGTATTCTAATTTAGTAGTAGGAATGAGGTTATCTATTATGGTTGTTTATTTTGTATTTTTTTAAGGGTTTAGATTGAGTTAAGTAAGCTTATGAGATAAGGGTGGAATGGTTTGGTTTGGTTTTTTTTGATTGTTTTATTTAAGTAGACATAAATAAAATTATTTTGGAAAAGTTATGTTGTCATGAAAATACAATTTGTTGTTAATATTTTTAATGAGTTACTATTATCATATTGCATGGAAGACATCTAGTTTATTTATGGTATCAAATATAGAGTAAGCATTTGTTAAGTTTTTTCTTCTATAATACATGTTGATAAGAGTATTAGTCTAGAATGCATATGGTAATTGTAACTCATTTATCATTAATTTTTCAATGAAGTTATTTGGGTCATGAAAAAGCATTGTTGGTTACAATATGATAGGGTTTTACAAGTTTTCACACCATGTTATTCTTTTATCTAACTTTATCATTGGTAGATATAAATTTGGTGAAAATTTTGGTTTTAAATTGTAGGCATCTACAACTTTAATTATTGTTGAAGATATATCAACGTAAGTCATTTGTTCCCATATCAGATAGTAAAAATGATCTAGTGAATGATATAAAATATTCCATTAAAAAAATTGAAACAAAAATTCTCAAAATAAACACAAAAAGTAAATTAATTTAAGTAGAATCTACTTACTAGAATAACACAAAGACAAAAATCAAATGAAAAATAAAATTAAAAAAATAACTTAAAACATTTTTTAAAAAATTTTATTCAAGATTATTTTCTGAAAATGATTTTATACTACCTTTGTTTTTACTATTTTTTAGAGGAATGTTCATTATTTTTTGAAAATTTCTTGTTTGATTAGAGTTGTTTGATTAGAGTTGTTTAATTTCTAAAATAATTTATATTTTTCATAAGAAGTCTTTAAATGGTTTAAGAGCTTCATGCAACTAGTTTTGTGTAGTATAGTGTTGCTTGGAAATGATTTTGTGAAGAATTCACATCTACAACTACCTCTCATGAAAATAAATTATTCTTAAATATATTTTAAATATAAGGAGTGATGATAGAGTATAAATACTAGATTATTTAATTATATATGCTTATTGACTAAACTTTCTTGAAATTAAATATGAACTCTCACATCTAGATATATGAAAGTCCTTACATATGTAAAAATATTCTATTGATACGAGAGTCCTCAAGGACCTAGTTCATATTAAAATATCTTGCCTTCCTATGGTCACTTTCTTTGTAATGGGATATGGAAATTAGGTTATGGATGGAAGATACTTATGAATGAAAAAAATAAGAATAGAATGTGAGATGTTAGATTTTAGATATTTGGAGCCATGTAGGTATTTATGGGTATCAAAATTGTTTCTCCACCATCTTAAAAAATTGTTTCATCTTTAAGATAATTGGGTGTCATTAATAATGTAGAAGATGAGGCTCACCAACAAATTGAGAAGTGTTTAAATTCAATTGGTGAGATTGATTATTCTAGATGCTACATTTTGATCTCATTTTTTACTCAGGAGTGTATTCTTGGAGGTTCCATTAATAAGGTCTTAAACCAAATTGATGGTTTTTAAAATTAGTAACTACACCCAATGTACACTTCACCCTTATATATTTATCACTAGGTCAAGAAAAACTAGTCGCATAAAACATCTTATATAGATAATTTAATACCTTAAACTTATAGTTGTATATAATTCTCATAGATATCATAGTGGTAATGTTCATGAATGTATGACATGATTCTTTGATTATTTAGCTCATGTGGCATATAAAATGGTTAGAGAAAATGTTGAATATGATTTGTGTGAGATTTTGTGATGACAATTGTTTTACAATATGAAGATGTCAAAGAGTGATATGTACCTGTTTCAGAATGTTTCTCTAATTGTCTATTTAGTTTTCTATTTTCTACATCCCTTTCTTGGTATGGAGAATATTGCATGGAGAAATGATATGACCATTCGGTCACGAATCAAAGGTTACTTAGATGATTTGGAAGATAGCTATAATATGTGTAGAAATTTCTTTGAAAATCTCAAAAGTGTTTTGGTTTTGAGGAATCAGATTCCTCAGGCCAAGGTTTTCGACTTGTATGAGTATGGCATTGTGTTTTTAGTTGATAAAGATAATTAATTTTTAGAAGCTGCACTTCTAAGGATTTCTTGGGCAACTCCATTACCTAATGAGGTTTTTGAAGATGAATGCATGAAATTAGCAGGAAAATTTTCTATGATGCAAAGGATTAGAGTGCAGGGAGGTTTGGAACAAAGGATGAGATTCTTGGAAGGTCCAAAATGTTGTTACCTGAAAAGAAAGTGAAGAAATATAGAAGGCCATTTGGAGAGGCATCTACCTCCCATTCTTAAGTTCACAAGAAAATAAAAAGAGTTCCAGAGAAGAAGAAAATCATGCTGGTGAATATTGATAGTGATGATGAGGAAGAGAAATGAAGGCATAACAAGAAATTGTTTAGAGCGAGAAAGAAGAAAAAGAGTAGAGTGTTTCTGAGGAAGCATTTGATGATGATGATGATGGGCTTACAAAGGATAAAGTGCTTGATTTGATCAAGAAGCCCGACAGTGTAATTCAATCGGTGATTTATATCATAGTTATGTGTCTTATGAGCATGATGTTATTGAGAAATCTTTTGTAAAGTATTTAGTGTAGAACAATTTGGTTGCTATTGATGTTGTTGATTGTCTTCTAGAGGAACTTGTTGAGTTGCTAATTGAGAGAATGGCTGAAGAAGATGATAAGGGATAATTTACTAAAGAATTTGCATGAGATGATGATAGAGAAACTGTGTATAAAGGTACATCAGGTGTTGAATCTTAGTTTATTGAATTTTAGGAAATCTACCGAAGAGGGTAAGAAAGTGTATAAATTTTGTTTGGGGTGGCCTATTGCCACACAAAAGTTTAAAAATGAAATTGATCAGATTGAATCTTAGTTAGTTGTAATGGCTAAAGATTATAAAGTATCTACTGATATCTATGGCAAAGAAAGGGATAAGGTTCATAAATTGTATAATCAATTAGCTCTGAGAAGGAAATAAAGAGATGATTCATAAGAATGTTTGGAGAGCTAAGAGTTGATATTGAGTTAAAACTTTTCTCTTATTTGATATTTCTAGTTGAAGAAGAGAGTGTTGAGAAAGGTGCCAAGGACATAAATTCTTTTGATGATGCTATGAATAAATGAATTGATTGTGATAGTCAGAGAAGAATTATGGATGCTACTATTCATTCTTGGAAGGCCTCAGTGATCAAATTGAAGAAGCAATTCAAAGTCATATGGCCAAATAAATTTAATTGATTTCAGTGTTTTAACGGTTTGTGGCCTTTGTCTTTGATGGCAAAGGGGGAGAAAGGTTACTGAAAAATATTTTAATATTTCTTTCTATCTATTTTCCTTTGAGATATTTGTTAGGGGGAGTTATTTACAAGGTTTATTCTATAAAAACATTTTTGGTTGTTTGCCATGAATAACAAAGGGGAAGAATATTGTACATATGTGTTTTGTTGTCATTGATGTCAAACCATGTGGTTCGAATATGTTTTAAGTCTGGAAATCTATTGTATTGGAAGTGGCATTGAAATTTGTTCAAGTATGAGTTGATATGGTTTTGGAACAGAGATCTATATGATGGGTTCTATAGTTTGGTTCAGGCAGGTTGTGTTGGTTATTGATTCTATTGATTTCAGCATGATCAAGATTGTTGGAAGCATGTTTTGGATGATATGAGTGTTGCATGTTTTGGTCTAGACTCTTTCTTATGCAAAAATATAATTAGTGAAAGATTTAGGCTATATTATCAAAATTGGAAGTGATGTAAATTTGGTCTGGTGATTCCATGAGAAATATTCTTTTGGTTTGATGTTAGATTAGGTCCATTTTATGGTTCTTGTTTTACATTTTGGTATGGATTAATTATCTTGGTCAAAAGTGTTTGTACACATTATAATCTATCTTTTGGCCAACTTAGTGAGCAAGTTTTTCTTCCGGTTCGATGTGTATATATATGATGATTTGTTGAAAAGAGTGTTTATGTGATAGACTTGAGGAGAGGTATGAATGATATGCAAGCAAGTTGTGTATGCAAGTTATTGATATAGAAATGCAATATCAAAAATCTCAATCGACACAATTCAATGCAACAAATGGTGCCTTCCTCCACATCATCAGAGGTTGTGTACTGCCATCTTTGTCCTTTTGTCCATTGGGATCGCTTTGTCAGCGTCAAGCTAGAATTCACCAACTCTAGCGACCTGTCATCTTCAAGACTCTAGCATGGTGCGAAGACGTCCACGTGACATGCTATCATCCTGCAAATATGACAGTCTGCAAGTGGTCATTTGAGCGTTTTGCCTTTTCCTGGAAGGAATCGTAACATCTTTGCATGCGCCCACTGACGTTGGTTTCTCTTCTAGAGCCTATATATCTCCTGTTTGAAGACATTTTGAGTATCTTTTGGAAATTTTGGATCAATTCTTGCAAGTTGAAGCTTTTGGCAATCTCCTTGGGTGATATTATCAGTTTTTCACAACACCACCATTGTTGCACTCAGTTGAACAAAATTATAGTACTATTATTCACAAGTCTTTGAAGGGGAGTTCACTTATTCTCCTTATTTTGTTTTGTGTATTCATACTTATTTATCTTAATCTATTATCATCTTTCTGTTATCTTTATTATTAATTTCTTCGTGGCTTTATCTGGGTTGTTCATGGAGGTGGAAACACCAAAGCGAGGGTCTGACGAAGAAAAAATCCAAAACACAACCCCCAACATTTTCTTTTCTTATTTGTGTGTAGGCTTATGATGGTGAGAAAACTAATTGTGTTGTGGGAGGCTTCAATTGTGGACCCGCTATGAGCTTCTATCATTTTCCCTTATTTTATATTTTGGAATATCCTACTCATTTCATTTTGCCACATTTCTTAATTAATAGATGAGTTTTTTGTCTTTGTTGTACGGATTTTGTACCCTATTCGTGTAGCACGACAACACGTTGCGTTGGTGTCCTCGTTCTGCACACTTGTCCTAAGGACAAAGGTTAAATAGAGTCATTTGACAGTTCCATTTGTTGTTTGATAACTTAGTTTTGCATTTTTCATCCCTTGGCTCACTCTTAGTGCCAGTTTAAGTGAGGTAGTGGCGAATAGGTTTGTTCCTTTTGCTTTATCACCTTGGGGGTAAAAAATCTCCTCTACATTTTAGTGAACCCGATGTGAAGCTAGTTTTGTTTTTGCATCATTTAGATCATTGTATGTATCTAATTAAAATCTAAAAAAAAAATTAAAAAGAAAAGAACCCTTTTACATCTTTGTTTTAGAATTTGCATATGGTTTAGTTCATTCCATACAGTTTACATCCTTATTTTAGTATTTGCATTTGTTTCTTTATCTTTAGAAAACCTTATTATAAGACAAAACCTTTCATGTCCCTGCGGTGTAGTCTTAGCGTCGCAAGGCTTGTCTATGAGCTTCATGACCCAAAATGCCATAGGAGTAGTAGTTAAGAGGACATCTAGATGGAGTTTCCCCCTTGATTGTTATAGTCCTCCTCTATCAGGCATGATTATCAAAGATACTTTGCCTGATCTAAATGAGTTTCTCACCTCTCATACTCTCCAGACACCATTCATGGGGAGCTTGTTAGTTACTAGTTGTCAGAACAACTCCTCGATGAATTCTTTGTCACCTTCTCCTCTTGTTGTTGACCATGAAATTCCACTGTCACTATTGACTTTGACCATATTCAGTCTCTAAAGGAGAACCTAAGATATTTTGAAGGGTTCCTTAATTGAGAGAATGTCCTCCCCCAAGCTGGGAATGTAGTTAATACCTTGAGAAACATGCTCATCTAAAACAAGAAAGGTCTAAAGATGTTGAGAGCATTGTCCATGATTGTGAAGAGCCATGTACCCTTAGCAGATGCCTCCACTTAGGATGACCAGTCTGAAATTTGTGGTTTTGAATTGGGTATTGACATACCTATCTTGACAGTACACATGGTTGACCTCGGGCCCACTTCCTAGCATTAATGCCTTATCCTCTCCCTTAGGTTATATGGGTATGTCTATTAACTCGATCTCTACCTCTACTATAGCTCATATCTCTACGATCAATACTAACACTACATCTTTTGGTGGCATTAGTTGTCTTGGAGGTGCTAGTGGAGGCGGTGGCGCATCTGGCCCACATCTGCCTCCTCTGCCTGCTAATCCTATCTTGAACACCATCTTACAAAACATGGGGTAGTTGCAATTGCAACTCACAAACTTGACATCTACTTCTGGTCAATCGTCTATGCCTGCATATTATAGAAAGAGTCTCCTTGATATCACCATCTTGAACACCATCCTTTCTCTTGCAGCTGAGTCATCGAAATTTGATAGGTTCAATGGTGATGGGGATCCTAATGTGCACATTGAATCTTTCATGACCATGTGTAGTGACTACCACATCTTGGAATTCGTGTTGCTTAAACTATTCTCATGGTCCCTTAAGGGAACCATGTTAGAATGGTATAGCTCCTTACTAGACCATTCAATCCATATATTTGATCGACTCATGGATCTATTCCTTAGATAGTTTTAGGCTAACATCGGCAATAGGGTCACTATCGCTGACCTTGTTCATTGTAAGAAGTTGAATGAAAAGATCACACTTTATCTCAAGGTATCAGTCAATCTCTACAAAGATCCCCCTTGCCCTGCTAGATAGTGATCTGTAGAGGATTTTTATCGACAATCTATAGTCAGCATTGAGGGAGAAGCTATCCCTTAATCGGTACCAAAACTTTGCTAACATATATTCTGCGCTCACAGACTACCAGCATACTATGTCGCAGTTTGAAGGTTCTACTTCAAACTCTCATGGTGGGTCTTTTGTAGGTACATCCACGGAAGGGTCTAGAAAGAACAAGGTTTTCACTAATGTTGTAGTTGTCCCGTAGGGATCACAATAGAATATAGTCTTCACTAGAAGTTGAATGACTCCTACCTAAGCATAATGCAGCGATTAATAAAAGATAATCTTAAATATTACCCTTCTTGAGGTTCGACTGCTACCCAATAATAGACCCTACCCACATTGGTACAATGGATTGAAATTTTTTCACTACCATCATGTGCTTGATCATGGCACTAAGGAATGTTATCATCTTCAGAATATCATCCGAGACCACATCAACAGTGGGCCGATTAAAGTTGATGTGCGGAAATATAAGTTGAACAAGTCCATTTATAAGAATAAATGGGATTTACAAATCTACATTGATCTGTTTCTCCCGCATTTTGCAAATTTCATTTCTAAATTAGATCCTCCTTTGGATGATGGTCTGTTTGCAAACATGGTCACCATCACTCCTATTTGTTCACCTTCTAGCTAGAAGAGGAAGGTGTTTGATATATCATTATCATTCACCCCTATGGATGCCCCATACTATGGGGAGCTTTCTCCTTTGTACATCCCTACTAAGATGAATGGTCAATTTGTCACAGGGATGATGATTGACCCATCCTGCAAAGTTGATGTTATCACAGAGGAGAATTTATTTGTGAATAGCTGGCATAGGCCTACATATGATGAATGTCTAACAACTCTGAGAATGCATGACAATTTATCTATCTCTCCTTTGGGTAGCATCACCTTGATGATCCTCATGGGACCCAAGGCTATGTCGTCTATATTTTTTATCATCCCTAAATAAGATTTATTTCGGGTTAAACTAGGCATTCCCTAGTTGGTTGCTATGGATGTGGTCCCTTCAGTGATTCACAAATGCCTTAAGTTTCATCATGAGGGTTCGGTGCAAGTCATCTAGGATACTGGATATTGAACCCTAATAGCCCATGGGGACTTTTTACTAGATCATTTTTGGCATGTTCCTATGGAGCCCATGCTTCCTCTTGGAGACTTGATGTATTGTGCATATTATTAGTATAAGACAGGGGAGTTTACCCCTAAATTTGTTCAGCCTAGTTATATGGTGTCTCTTCCTACATCAACCTTTGCTCCATCTATTCTTGTGTTGGAGTGGGTGGTTCCCCATGTCCCCTCATCATCAGGGATCAAGCCTAAGCCTATTCCTCTTAATAGACCATCCTATCTGCTCAGGACTGCACAACCTCTGGCTATGTCTTCTGTTCCTGCGACTGTGCCTAGTTCAGATAAGAGAAAGGTACCCGTGCTATCAAATTTTTTGGCCCGCCCTCCCTTTGAGCTCCCGATCATGGTCAATATCCCTCAGCCCTCTCGCTATGAGAAAGGGAAGCATTTCTCTCATGGTCATTCATACTTGCTTGCTTATGCTCCTCAGCCTGCATTAGCAACTTTTGTTCCTCCCGTTTCTCCCCACGCGAAATGCAGTTGAGCACCAGTTGCTATCAATGTTGTGCCTATCTTAGATGCACCTCTTGTTCCATTGGTTAGGCCTTCTCTTGCACCTGACAAGGTTTTGGAGGCATCACTTATGGAGCATGATGCTCCTGAATCCTCTTGGGATTCTATTGGTTTCCCTCATCTTCATCGTAATCAGTGTGCGTTCAAGCGTAAGCGTTATCAACGAGACATGGCTCGAGAGTGTGACGTTTCTCTGGAATCCGTTGGTGCCTTTGTTGCACCCAGTCCTGTTGCATCAGCTATTATTTTATCAGGTGCTCCTATTTATACATCATCCTTGATTTTGCTTTCAACTACTTTAGGTCCTATTGATGAACCTCCCCCTAAGCGAGTGCAGGTTTTGATCGTTGTTTCTTTGGATTTTCCCCTTATCAACTCTTTGTCATAAATACCTCTATTGTCTTGGCATGTTGATATGTTTCATACGCAGGTAGTGTCTAGTGTAGCTCTATCTACTCTCCCTATTTCATAGTCTCTACATCAGAATTTTCCTAAGGTTGTTTAGCCTTCTATAGTTGACAGGCAACCCATTCCTCCTGCTCATCCAAAATGCATCTTTGAGCAGGGCCCTATTGTTGGAATCAGGGATCACTTAGGGGGGGTGAATCAGTGATCTACTACTTATTAATTTTTTTGAATTAACTTTAAACCACCAGAAGAATAAGCGTGAAACTAAATTACAACAACATAAAATAACCAACCACAAAATCATAACACTAGGATTTTAACATGGAAACCCAAATGGGAAAAAACATGGTGAGATTTGAACCCACAATATTATTCCACTATGGCCAGTAGCAAAACAATATTACAATATGGGGAATGCACAGGCATTCAGACACACTGCCTAAAGCTCACTACTCAAATACAATAAGGGCTAAAACGTCAGAAGGCTCACTACCTTACTGATAAATTATAATGATGAAATACAATGAAAGAACTCTAGAATAGAATCTAACTTTTTCTGGATGAGTTCCAATTAAGTGCTGAATTGCTAATTGCATCACCTATGTTGCTCTGCTTTGTTATGCCCTATTCTTTGTCTTAGATAGCCATCAAATCAAGAATGCGCACGTGACACTACACTACAAAGGATTCTCGATCACCACTCACTCACATACAATCATACCATACATTAAAAAGATCTTCTACACCGGATTTATATATCTACAATTACAAAATAGATCATTCACCAAGTCGACCTACTAATGTAACATGTAGATATGTCAGCTTGACTGGATAACTAAAGATAAATGCGGATCACCAAAACAATGATAAAATTATGTCTTTATGTCCATCTGATCATTCCATGTATGATTCATAACACCACAATCACCATAAAGCTTTTGAAACAAAACTATTTAGTTCTTCCTGAAATACCGGTTAATTGGCTAGTGGTTGACATCCACTTCCGGGTATCAGGATCAATGATTACCGGATAGGAATCTCATGAAGAGTTTCCATCAATGAAAACCCTAAACCATTAATTAAGCATCGATAGCCACCAAATGAATGTCAATTACCAACAATCTCCCCCTTTGGCATTGATGGAAACACTCGTGAAAAATGGCTAAGTGTAGAAAACCTGTATACCAGGTCAAAAGAATTTCTAAGGCTCCCCCTTAGACAAAGAATTTTGAAACCTATTATATGCTCTATACATTACACTCTTCTATTGTACATTTTTCACCTTAACTCTCCCCCTTTGAGAGTAATGCCAAAGATGGGGTGTTGTCCAACACTTATATACAAAGATATCTATCAGGGACTTTACAAGTACTTGAAGATGTCAGCAAAAATGTTCTTTAGAAATCCTAAGTGAGTGTCCCACCCACTCTTTAGGTTATCCAAGACTATGATGAATACACTGAATACATAGGCATAAATTTCTACATCCTTTAGATAGATAGAACAGGTTGTCTGATAGCCTTCATACAATCAACCTTATTTCTCAATATGGTGTCCAACCAGGGGGAAATCAAATTCCGGAGTTCACCAACTCTCCTCAAAAATTTTGTACTTGTCTGCATTTAAGCTCAACGTCTAATCAATGAGAGCCATTATCTTCTCTTCTATACTACTGGTCAGAGATACATTAGGGTCAAAAGACTGTGAGATACCAACAAGTTTACCCGGGCAAACACTTATTTGCTTGTCTATGTCTACTATAAACTTGGGCAAAATTAGAAAAGACTTATATATTTTACAACCTTCTGCCAATGCATCTGAAATAGTCTGTAAACCTTTATTCAATCTCACTCTATCATCTTCTATCATTTTTCAAAATGTTTGCATTCTTACCTCCTTGAATCTATCCAAAACTCGCTTAGTAGTTTCCTTCTCCAAAGAATCAAAATTTGTATTTACATTATTAATCAAATGCAATAGTTTACTGGAGGGGCTAGCTTTAGGATCTAACTATACACCCAAAGCCACCTTTTATAACACATCAATAGACATCAAAATGAGATTTTTGTCTTCAGACTTTGATTTGACCAGATCCTAACTGGCCTATGCCTATACAACAACTGCAAGCATCAGCTTCTCTACTAGAGATATTTTTCCAAGATCTAAAGGACCATCAAGACTAATAGAGATTTGGGGTGGGGTCCTTGTGATTGGAGAAGTGTCAATTTCCAGATCAACAACTCCTTTTCCTTTGTCTTCCTTAGCACCCTACACCTCTGTTTTCTTAGGCTCCTTTTCCTCTGCTTCATCCCCTTTATCTTGTGCTCCTTTGTTGCCACTTGGTGCAGTGTCATCCTTTTGAATCTCAGGGACCTCATAACTATCTACCACCAGAGGATTCACATAGGTCTCAACATAAGTGGTTGTGTTTCCTTGGTCTTCTGGATGTATCTCAGTCCGAGTTTCATCCTTTAGATCATCGAATACACCTTCATTTACTTCCGACTGAGAAGTCTGAACTATATCACTATACAAAGGATTGTTCTTCATGATTCTTCTCTAGATATCCTTAGTCTCCTTTCTCACCTATTCCACCTTGCCAATCATCAACCTGTTTAGCTTGTTTTTGCTTCTAAATTCTTTCTTGTTAACTTCCTCAATGAACCTTTTGCCTTCATCTTGGGATACACAGGTGCAAACATTAATCAACTCTCTCTCCTTAATTTCCTTACCAATCTTACTAGTTCTTAGCCTCCTTGCATAAATAATGTTATATGTATCCTTAGGGATGCTACACTCCAATTCAATCAAAGCTTTGCTAAATTTATGTAGATACAAGACAATAGCTTCTTCAACTTTTCTCTAATCTACCTCATCTAGATTTTCATAATATACTCCAATATTCTTCAAATTACCATCAACAATTATCTCATTAGTTAATTGTTTTGTTGTTATTCGAGGAACAAATATATATTTACCATGTTGATCACCAGACTCAAGATCTTTGTCAAGCTAATTTCTAACCTTTCTTCCTCGCGGGGTTCTTCCGGTAGGGGAAGGTTCAAATTTGGCTTTCTTTCTTTGTTGGGCTCTACTAGACTACGGCTTCCTTACCACCCTTATAAATTCATCTTTCTTCTTAGCCTTGCTTGCTTCCTCATTTGATTCGGTCTCAAATGCTACCAGAGATACAACAATATAAGTTCACTCAGGCTTCTCCTTTTTCTTCAAAAATCCCTTTTCGGATGGGCTATGTCCTATGGATGGTGCTACCAAAATAGGGGCAGGCTTGGTTTCTTTTGGTGTAGATTTAGAGGGAACCAGTACGGCCTTAGGCTTTTTGGTTTCATCTTTAGCCTCCATCCGTGCATGTTTCTCTCTAGCCTACTTCACCTCTTCTCAGTAAATCCCATCTGAACATCTACTTCCTTAGTCATCTTGGAAACTTTCCTGTTTCTTGCAGGGGTTGTGAATTGTTTGTGCAACTCTAGGTCTTTTTCTTTAAATGTTCCAAACCTTCCTTCTTTCTTATCAACTGGCTGACTCAACATATTTTGAGCAAAAGCATATAGGGTAGAAATATCAACTTCATAGCCCATAGGAAGAATCCACATAGTCCTTGGCTCAACTACTTCCATTAAGCATTGGTCCTTATCAACCATGAAGCAAATTATTTCCTCATATTTCTGCACTAGACCTTTTGGGATTCTTTATCTACTCTTCATTATGGCTTGAAAAGTTTTGAAAAAACCCCATAGAGTAGATATCCTCATTGTGGCATCACCAATCCCCATAATACCTTCCTAGATTTATATAGCAACTGGCTTATCATTGGCCCATTGGACCTTTCCATGAATACCGGGGATTTCATTCATGAAGTATAAAGCTAAACAAATAATAAGGGTGAAAAACTTAAAGGTGTGCTTCTTGTCTTGTGTAATTTTCTTCAAATTTCTTAGCAACTCATTCAAGAGAACCTTACACAAGTCATAACTCTTATCTTCCTTCAACATCAAATAGGAAGAGTATATTATTGTACCAGAGACAAAGTTTTGTCTGCTTGACTGGTAAACTTTATATCCAATCACCATTGATGCAAACTTGACATCATGCTCTATAATGTCATTGATTGTCATGGATCTATTGTCAAATTGAGAACCAATGGTGACAATCACAGTGTTGTTTAATATTTTCCTCGGGATAGGAACTTCACTAGATGGGTAAGTGCACAAAGATGGTGAACAAAAAGGGGGGTATAAGTGGCCACTTTTTTTTTTTGAAAACAGGTAAACCTGAACTTCAAAGAGATATTCAAAGGTCACGCACTCAAAACTAGGAGTTGAGAAAAGAATAAGAATTGTAGTACTCCGAATCTAGTTTCTAAACTACTAAAGTTTATTAAAATTGGATAAGATTAAGAGGGTCAAACCTCTCTCACACAAAAAACTATTCCTGATTTTTTCTAAAAAATATAACATAGCTGTTTTCGTGTGCTACACAAAATATATAATTAGATTTAGTATTTTGCAAAACCCTTTGGTAGGATGATAGGTAAGATTGAGATCTATAAGTTGTGTATTTTTTTATAATTTTTCGTTAAGTATTTTTTTTTAATGATTTTTTGAAGTGACCGCATCCTGAAAATTTGGTATCTGTTCGTGCGCTGGGTATAACTTGCATCAAAATAATCGAAAATGAAATTTTTTAAAAAAA
>NC_081405.1:571504751-571577251 GCF_030272615.1 Cryptomeria japonica
CTCTCTCTCTCTCTCTCTCTCTCTCTCTCTCTCTCTCCCCTTCTCTCTCTGTCTCTAACTCTCTCCGTCCCCTCTCCTTATCCTATTCTATCACTCCTTCCTACTCCCTACTCTCTCTCTCTCTCTCTCTCTCTCTCTCTCTCTCTCTCTCTCTCTCTCTCTCTCTCTCTCTCCTCCACTTCCTATTTGGTTCCTAGTTTTATATAACCCATACGGGTTATGCAAAAATAAGACAAAAACTTATAGTTTTGCATAACCCGTGGGTTTCTAAAATGTATAATGTTCCTCAAAACCCTTTAAGGGTTTTGAGGAACTTTTCATTTTTTATTATAAAATATAATGTTCCTCGAAACCAGTACGGGTTTTGAGGAACTTTTGATTTTTTATTATAAAAAAATAATGTTCCTCAAAACTAGTACGAGTTTTGAGGAACTTTTGATTTTTTACTATAAAATATAATCTCCCTCAAAACCCGTACGGGTTTTGAGGGACTTTTGATTTTTTATTATAAAATGTCGTTTTCCTCAAAACCTGTATGGGTTTTGAGGAACTTTTTGTTTTTTAATTGTTTTTGGCTAGGCTTGGTGTTACCAAGCCTAGTGCATTTTTGAATTTCCAGAACATGCACGGGTTATGAGAAATTTCATTTTTTTTTTTGCATGTGGCCACTTTTCTGTTCACCATCTTGGTGCACTTACCTAGATGCACTCAGAAAAGTCACGGCCTGGATTGCTTGCTTAGTGATCTTGTGAGGCTTATCCAACCACATAAATTCATCATGAATTCTACTGAGTATGAACTAGATCCATTCTTTCTCATCAAATGTCAGAAAATGTACAAATTGAGAGAAACCCATGGTCTTCAAATGTTGATATTCCGGCTTGAGATTCCCAAAGTTGTCCGCTAGATGCTTGTTGTATAGGCTCAACATGTCATCACTCTCGATTTAATCAAGATCATGGTGGATATATGCCCTTATGTCCTCATTATGAAGAACATCATAGGATACAGAGGAAAAATCTCCTTCGGGATCATCCTCAACAGATTTGAAAGGACGTTTCTTGAAAATGGGTCGAGAGCTCTATCCTTAATTTCCACAACGAGAGAGGTAGCAATTCTAGAAGTTGAAGCCATTTCAAACTTAGGGTTTTTAAAAACTGATATCTTGAAATGGATAAATACCTCAATTCACAACCGGGAATAGGAATTCGCTTAGGATCACTAAAATCACTGTCTAGATCGCCAAATTACTATGCTTTTCTTCTCTTCACTTATCTCTTGATCGCATTGTGAAAAATAAAGCTTTCAAATGTCCTTTTATCCTTCAAAAACCTAATTCTCCATTGTAATAAGTGTTGCAACCACTTACCTTGATTTTCATGGAGTAGTTTACCAGAGCATCAAATCTTCACTAAAACTACCAGACAACATCTTCATATACAATTTAAGCCTTCTGCAACCTTCCAGAATCTATTGTAGATCTCTAAAGAGGGGGTTCTTAGAATCTGCATGAAATCTTCCCCCTAAGGAAAAAAGCCCTAGCTACTAGATGAAGATCATGCACCGGATTCGGGTGTAGATCCATTATCTGCTTTAGATTCATCCTTTCCGACCCACATCTTCTCATGTTTGTCTCAGATCTCCTCCTACCTTTGCCTTGCCTTTCTCATATGCTTTGTTCTTGTCTATCGGAGCACTCTTTTTGCTTCTGCAGTATTTTTCAATGTGACCTGTTTTATTGCATGCATGGAAAACAACATTCTACATAGGTCTCAAGTTCATCTGATTTGGTCTCATCCTACACTAGTTAGAGATATGTCCAAACATCCCACAAGAATAGCATCTCTTGTTTTAAAAGTTTTCATTATTGCTCTGCACATGTTTGACTTGTGACCAAAATTATTGCATATGAAACACTGACCGGTAAAGGTAGGAACATTGTTCATATTGTTCATTCCATTATTCATCCTACTTATGCATTGATTCACCATATGACCAAATTTATTGCAAGTAAAGCATCTACCATTAAATTTATGAGCATTAGGTTGTCTTACCAAAGGATTCTTGTTCTTCTTCTGATTAGGTTTTATATTGCTTTTTCCATATCTGGAGGATTCACCTTTCTCAAATCCAAGTCCTAGCATGTCCTTTCCATGTCTCTGACTTTATAAGATCTTATTAAGCTTTGTTGAGCTAGCATTGAATTTTTTTTGTATTTATTTGTAGTAGCAAGTTCGTCTCTTAGGGAAGCAATCTATGTTTCAAGTTCTTGGCCATTATTACTTGATTGTGTCATTTCAAGCTTCAACTGATCATTCTCATAGGTAATCCTGAAGAAATCATCTACTCTTTCCTTCAATTACTAAGTCAAATTATCTTCATTCTTCTTCTACTCCTCAATCTCCTTAGTCAGCCTCATCATAATGGATTGCATCTCATTCTTTAAGGAAACATTTTCTCTTTCAAGCTTGACACATTCATCAGCTTTGCCCTAATTTTCAATGATTTGATCTTCTTTCTCCTTCAGCTTGCCCATCAATTTATTCCTCTTGTTTCTTGAAGTGTTCACTTGATCCTTCAAGTCATTAATGAAGTCATCAGCAACATTTAGGTTTCTCTTCAAGGAACTGATCTTATTTCCTGCTACATCAAGATCCTCAAGTGTCACACTGAGCTATCTTTGAAAACCAAAGTCCATTGATTTAATCTCCTGGACCTTCCTCAAGCAGTTAGGCTTCCTTAGAGGAACTAGGCCCTAATACTAATTGTTGGAATCGGTTATCACTAAGAAGGGGAGAGTGAATCAATGATCTATCAGTTATTATTTTTTTTGACTTAACTTTAAACCACCAGAAGCATAAGCATGAAACTGAAATGCAGAAACACAAAATAACCAACCACAAAATCAAAACACCAAGATTTTTACATGGAAAGCCAAATGGGAAAAACCACGATGGGATTTGAACCCACAATATTATTCCACTATGGCCAACAACAAAACAATATTACAATATGGGGAATGCATAGGCATTCAGGTACACTTCCTAGAGCTCATTGCTCAAATATAACAAGGGCTACAACCTCAGAAGGCTCATTTCCTTACTCGTCAATTACAATGATAAAATATAGTGAAATAACTCTATAATAACATCTAACAATTCTTGGATGATTTCTTCTTAAGTGCCAAATTAGTGACTGGATCACCTCTGCTGCTCTACTCTGTTCTACCTTGTTCTTTGTCTCAGTCAACTACCAGATCAAGAATGTGCACGTGAAACTATGCTACAAAGGATTCTCGATCACCACTCACTTGCATACAATCATACCATACATCAAAAGATTTTTTGTACCAAATTTATATATCCACAATCACAAAATAGATCATTCACCAAGTCGGCCTTCTAATGTAACATGTAGATATGTCGACTTGATCGGATCACCAAAGATAAATGTGGATCACCAAAATGATGATAAATTTATGTCTTTACGTTGGCCCAATCATCCCATGCACGATTAATAACACCGGAATCAGCAAAAAGATTTTGGACCAAAACTGCTCTATTCTTCCTAAAATACTGGTTAACTGGCTACCGATTGACATCCGCTTCCAGATATCAGGATCCATGATTTCTAGATAGGAATCTTATGAAGAGTTTCCATCAATTACAACCATAAAACATTAATTAAGCATCAATAGCCATCAGATGAGTGTCAATTGCCAAGACCTATCCCACAGTTTCGATGATGCAAATCCTAACATTTATGCTCTTCATCCTTTTCTCTACCTACTTCAATGCCTGCTAGTTTTCCTATTTCTACGTGCGTAGTTGATAAGGCTTTTCCTTCTCCTAATTTTTTCATTGCCCCTCTTCCAAAGGCTGGTAGTCGTACTCATGTTTTATCTTCTCCAAGTGAGTCACCTGCTTCCTCTACGAAGGCTTGCATGTTCAACTCCTTTGTGGACATCTCGACATTATCCACGATCATTGACACTTACCTCTTTTGAGCTTGTGGACACGGATGTTGATGTTGCTTCATCCCTCACCCTCGGTGCTAGTGAGGCACCTGGTGCCGCTCTTATCATTGTCCCGCTTTGATCTTGTCCTCCTTGTCCCGATGATCTTGATTGGGAGGACGATGATCTCCTAAGGGATGACCTCTAGGATATTTATCTTTTATCTCCATCTTTTTGCTTGTGTGCATGATTGTGTTCCCCCATGCTTGATTTATGTTTGTTTCCTCCTAAAGGACCCAGGTTCCTCCTTAGGTACTTGGATACAAGAGGTTGATTGTAGTTATCTGTTGTCTAGAGGACCTGAATTACTTTATAGGTGCTTGGATATATGAGATTTTTTGTCATATATCTTCTTTTATTTGTCTCTCTCCTTCTTCTATCTATCGTATCTTTCTTTTTGATATTTGGAAATGATGCAAAGCAATGGGGGCATCTCTGGCCTTCTTCCATGTTGACCTGAATCTTTATTTTATCTTTGTCTTTTTGTGCCCTTCTTCAAACCCAAGAACTTTGGCACTATGATGATATACCCATCTTATAGTTGTCTTATATTCTCATTGCTATGGGTTCTAATGCCAAACTATCATATCCGCCCATCCTCTTGCATTCATCATTGATGTTGTGGACATTTATGTGTCGCCAATTAATTGTGGCATTCCATGGAAAAATCTCTATATTGATGTGCCATAACTTCTCTTCTCCTTATAATAAAATGCCTTTTATGCATATCATTATAAGGGGGGGCTTATATATCTACATAATCTATATTTTTTATTTATTCTCTTTCATTTATGTTTCTTTTTGTTTGCCTAGGTGGGGGCCAAACCACTTGATCTCTTTCTTTTTCATAGTCACCTAGGTGGGGGCCAATCCACTTGATCTATTTTTCTTTATCATGTTTTTCCTAGGTGGGGGCCAAACCACTTGATTTTTTCACCTAGATGGGGACCAAACCATTAGATCTATCTCTTTTATTTGCCTTTGTAGGGGCCAATCTACTCTATCTTTGATCGGCCAATTGCATGGCTATCTAGCTTATTACTACCCATGTTGACAAAATCTCATCCTATCGTATGGCTATCTAGCATAACAGACTTTTCTATCTATACTAGTGCATCTCGTATCTTATCTCATATTATGGCGATCACTTACCTTGTATCTTTTTCATAATAAGGGGATTTCCTCCAAAGCGAGGTTCATTTTTGTTACGCTATCTTATCATCCATCTAAATATATCCTATAAATGGCATCTGACATGTTAGTCTACAACTAGCATGTTTGTGATGTATCGATTAACAATATCTATTTTAAATCTCATCTTTTTTTCACTGGGGGAAACTTGGTCTAATCAACAAAATTTTGCCTTTCTGTCATAAATCTTTATCTTCCTCTAGTTTAGCTTTGCATCTCTCAGTAGAGACATCCTCCCTAAAGTGGGGGCAAAATTTAATATCAAAAATTGTACCTAGCACAATTCAACATAACAAATGGCACCTTCCTCTACATCATCGGAGGTCATGTACCATCATCTTTGTCTTTTTTTCCATCAAGATCGCTTTGTTAGTTCAAGCTGGAATTTCATCGACTCTGTCAACCTGGCATCTTCAAGACTCTAGCACGGCCAGAGACATTCGCGCGGTAATCTATTGTCTCATGGATATGATAGTCTATAGGTGGTTGTTTGAGCATTACACCTGCACCTGGAAGGAATCATAGCACACCTACATGCACCCACTAATGTCAGTTTATCTTCCAAAGCCTATGTCTCTCCCGTTTGAAGGCATTTTGAGGATCTTTTGGCAATTTTGGATCAATTCTTGCAGGTTTAAGCTTTTGACAATATCCTTAGGCGATATTAACATTTTTTTACAAAACCACCATTGTTGCACTCTCTCGAACAAACTTATAGCGCTATTATTCACAAGTCTTGGAAGGGGAGTTCACTTATTCTCCTTATTTCATTTTGTGTATTCATACTCATTTATCTTAATCTATTATCATCTTTCTATTATCTTTATCATTTATTTCTCAATGGCTTTATCTGATGATAAGTTAAGACTTTGTCATGTTTTTATCATCAAAACTCTTAAGTTTTTGACATCTTTTGGGTTGCATAGTAGTAGTGAAGTATTGTGAATTGACTATATGTATTACATGTGTTAAACCTGAACTTATGAAATCATGTTTGAACTTTGCCGGTCTATTCCTACAACCATGCCGATTTATTCCTGCAGCCAAGTGATTTATTCTTGTTGCTATGCAGATTATTTAGGATAGTGTCACATGTTAATTAATGAATGTATTAATTAAATTAAATACATATGCATGTCCTTGTATGTTGTTTTTGTTTTAGTGTAGATAATAAATGATGCTGCAGTGGATATTTTGCTTTCGTGCCTGAAGAAGGATGAATCATGTAAGAAATAACTGGATATCAAAGTGAAGAGGAGCCGAGCGAGTGCAAGGCACGACATGAGCGGAGCAGAAAAGCATCACTATGGAAGTTTAACTCTAGTGGGCATTGAGTTTGCAAAATATTGCTATGGCATGCGAATACTGTGGTTCGGTTTAGATCCACATTTCCTGCAGTCGAGCTCTAGTTATCTTCTTCATTTGTCAATCATCCATATCTTCTTCTGGGCATGATTTGAGTCATCCATTGTAGTTGATCTTTGCTTTATAATAAGCTCTTCCTTTTTCTTAGAGGTTATATAGAATAGAAAGGAATAGAGTAGACAATTTTGATAAGCATTTTGGAGTTTTTCTTTTAGAACATGTAATCATTTTCAGGAAGCAATGAATGAAAGATATGTTGTTATGATCTGTTAAAAGTATTTTTTTGGAAGCTTGATATCACTCATCCAAGAGGGCCCACTTGGTGAGTGATCCTATGTTTATGTTCATTAAAATTAGTTCTTCTTTTGTTACAGTAGAAGTTTGTGCCTTGACTGTTCCTGCAGCCAAGCCAGATCATAGTGATTTCTGTTATTTACATTAGATCATTTCAGCATTGTTTTTAAAATTTTTCCTATAGCCCTCTATGATTTCCATTCTTTCCTTTCCTTTCTGCATAATTTTAGTTACTATAGCAATGCAAAATAGCCATTGAAGGAGCTTAGTGCATATATAGTGCAGACCCATTTCAAGTTTTACATCCCTGGGTTGATAACTAAATGAACACTAGCCATGAAAATAGTAACTTTACAAGATGAATGTCCAAACTTTGGGTTGAGAATTCAATTAGAGTTATTATTATTATAGTTGGAGTAGTCATTTTTGGTGTCGTTGCCGGGGATGGTGTCAAACTAAGAACCTTTCATGGTTATTATTTTTTCTAGTTAATTGTTTTGTAGATTCCTAATTGTTTGAAAATTTCATGAATCTACATGCATAGCAAAAGAAGAGACCCCAGAGGTAGATTTCTTCCCACTCATCCTAATCATGTAGAAGATAATTTACCAGATATAAATCCTTTTGTTGAACTTTACCAAGCCCCACAAAATTTGAATCACCCTGAATCTGAATTTTTGGAAGGAAGTCTTCAGTTCATTTTTGGTCCTCAAGAAGAAGAATTTCCTATAGTAACAACCCCTACAAGTCCAATGCAATGGAATCCTCCTCCTGGTGGGAATAATCCACCACCACCAGGTCGAACATTTGAGTTTCCCATCTTTGATCAGAATGATAATGCTAACCTCAAGAACATTCTAGCATCTTCACTCCCTAAATTCTATGGATTGGTGACAGAGGATCCAGATACATTTCTGTTTGAGTTTGATGTTCTCTGTAGAAGTTTTGACTATAATACATATGCCCATAGACTTAAAATTTTTCCTACCACTTTGAAGGAGTTATCCTTGAGATGGTTTATAAGCTTGGGAAGTAGCACAATCAATACATGGGATGAGATGAAACTGTTGTTTCTTGCAAAATACAAAGATTATTGTAGAGGTACTGATCATCATGGGGATGATATCTTTAGAATGACACAAACTGAAGATGAGAGTCTTGAAGATTATTTGGAAAGGTTTCTGTTTAGTGTCAAAAAGTCCAAGCATAGCACTCTTAATGAAGATTCCCTCAAATTGATATTTTTGAGGGGTATAAGTGATGAATGCACTGATTCCTTAGATCTTATGGGAGGAGGTGACATTACACAATCCACTTGGGCTGAAATAGGACAAATTTGCAAGAAGTATTCCAGATCTACTTCTAAGAAGAATAGGAGATTTAAACCAGGGGCACCATTATCAGCATCTGGAACTGGAGTTTCTAGATTGGAACTTAGTTATCTGTTAAAGGACTTCAAGGAGGACATTATAAACAATATGGCTACCCAATTGGATACACTGGCAGCTAAGAAGAAGCATGAGGAAGCTGATGCATTCCTTATAGAATTCTGTCCTCATTGTAAACATCGAAAGAAAGATTGCAGATGTAAGATGGTTGCAAACATGGAGGTACCTGACTTCAAACCAATTCAAGGTGACGATGAGAAAGTCTTCTATGTTTCTCAAAGAAGACCAAACTTTCAAAGACAAGGTATGCCACCCGATCCACTTTCTTTTTCTGGTTATAGTGGTAATTCTTATGCACCAAATAACCAATGGAAACCACATTGTTCTCAAAATCTTGGTAACTATCCACATTGGTATGGTTCACAAGGCCAAGGGAAACATTTTGCTAATCAAATGCCATAGTGGCAACAGCCACAAGGGAACTTGTATCCACCCTAGGGCCAAGGAAACCAATTTCAAGGGAATTTGCAACCTACTTTTCAATAGTGGGGAAACTAATCATGGCCAACCCAATCTTCTGGTTATTAGCCTCTTGTTCATCAGCCACAACCTCCTGCTTTAATTCCTCCTCCTGCAACTACTGCTGCACCACCTAGACCAACATAGTTGCCTACTCAACCATTGCCAAATCCAATAATCAAATCTCAGCATCAACAACAAGTTTATTCAACTAATGTTAATCAGTACCCAGCCTATTCTTTATCACTAGATGGCATTCACCTCTGATCTGGAATAACTTTACCTAATCCTTCTCATCTAGTTATCACTGAGGTACAGGAGGAGCAAGAAATCTCTAATCCAACAGATACAATACCCCAGAATCAAATATTGCCACCATTTCCCCATAGATTGCAAGAAAAAGAAGTTCCCACTGAACAACAACAAAGCTTTGATATTATTGATCAACTGAAGTACATTTGTGTTAAAATTCCATTGTTGCAAGGAATAAAGGATGTTCCCATATATGGTAAGGCATTGAGAGAAGCATGTCTAAAGAAACCTGGAAGGAAGAAAAAAGATCCAAAAACAGTGCATGTTATGGGTCAATTGGCTGATATTATGTTAGGTAAAATTGTCATTCCAAAGTATTTTGATCCAGGTAGTCCTGTTGCGACTATAGTCATTAATAGCAGTCAAATAAAAATTGTTTTGATTGATTTAGAGGCAGCCATTAACGTAATGACAAGGGAAGTAATGAAACATCTGGAGATCAATAGCTTAAGGGCTACACCCACAGTTCTACAACTTGTTGATGGCTCTATAGTGAGACCTGATGGTATCATAGAGGATGTAGTAGTTATTCTAGATTCCTGGGAATATCTTGCAGAGTTTATTATTTTATCTCCAAAAGCAACATTGGGAGGATATTTGGTCATTTTGGGTAGACCTTGACTTGCCAGAGCTGATGCATATATTGGGTGTAGATCAGGGGATATGACTATTTCAGATGGGAGTTCTACAAAAACATTAACCTTGTATTCTCTACCACAACCCCAACTTGAACATCAACAAGCCTTTTGGCCTATCTTGGGAGAAGAATCTGAAGAAATTGACTCTATTAATCACCTTATGATGATTAATCGAGGACCACTCATGAAGTTATATGATGAAGAATCAATTCCTTATAAAATACTGATAAATGAATTTATAGAAGAGCAAAAATTGCAGGAATTGGTTTTGAATATTGCAGGTTTGGACTTTCTTGTAGCCACTAATATATTGCATACTCTGTTGTCGCAGGAATTATCTTTTTATCACTTTTCTGATATAAACTAGATTGATCTTACTATTAAGATAGAGATGGAAATGAATAAATATTTGAATATCAATAGAGATCTATCAGATACTCATAAAGAGGGCCTTGTGGACTTGCTGAAACTTCATAAAATTCTTTTGCATGGGATTACAAGGATATGAATGGGATTGATCTAGCAGTTTGTACTCACCATATTTATATAAAGGATGAGTGTCGCCCACTCAGACAACCTCAAAGAAGAGTCAATCCTGCCTTGAAGGAGATAGTTAAGGAAGAATTACAGAAATTGTTGAAAGTTGGGTTTATCTATCCTATCTTTGACAGTCAATGGGTATCACCTCTGGTGATAGTCCCTAAAAAAGGAGGCAAATGGAGGGTATGTGTTGATTATAGAGCTCTGAACTTAGCAACCAAAAAAGATCATTTTCCATTGCCATTTGTGGATCAGGTATTGGATTCTCTAGCTGGTAAGAGATATTTTTCATTCCTTGATGGATTTAGTGGCTACAATAAGATACAGATAGCCCCCGAGGATCAAGAGAAGACAACATTTACTTGCCCATGGGGCACGTATGGATGTTCTGTTCTTCCTTTTGGGTTGTGTAATGCTCCTGCCACTTTTCAAAGAGTAGTGCTCAGTATTTTTTCTAATATTTCTCAAAATATTATGGAAATTTACATGGATGACTTTACAACTTATGGTTCTGAATTTGACCAAGGATTGGGTAATCTGAAGAAAGTTTTTTAGATATGTGAAGACTACAATTTGTCTTTAAATAGTGAGAAGTGTTTCATCGTGATGGAAGAAGGAATAGTCCTTGGTCATCATATATCTGTACAAGGCATTCAGGTGGATCCAACAAAGATTGAGGTCATTCAGCATATTAATGACCCTGTGAAGCAAAAAGATGTGAGAAGTTTTCTTGTTCATGCTGGATACTATACGAGGTTTATCAAAGATTTCAGAAAAATGGCAAGTCCCTTATATTCACTGCTTACTAAAGATGCAGAATTTAAATGGACTTCAGCATGCAATGAAGCTTTCTTAAAGCTTAAGCATGCTTTGAATCAAGCACAAGTTCTTAAAGGACCAAATTGGTCAATATCATTCCAAATCCATACGAATGCATCTGATTATGCAATAGGAGCAATGCTAGGACAAATAATTGACAAATTGGAAAATGCAATATATTATATTAGCAAGAATTTGCAGGGACCTGAATTGAATTACATAGTTACTGAAAAGGAAATGCTAGCTATCATATATGCACTTAACAAATTTAGACACTATATCACACGATACCCCATATTTGTGCATACAAATCATACTACAATTAGACATCTCATTAATAAGCCATCAATCACTGGTAGATTAGCTCGCTGGTTATTGTTGATGCAGGAATTCGATATCACAGTTGTTGATAAACCAGGGAAGTCTAATGTGGTTGCATATTATCTTTCACATCTTCAATTGCAAGAAGATTATACAATAATAGATGACACTTTTCCAGATGAACATTTGTTTCTCATTCAAGATCACACTCCTTGGTATGCTGATATTGCCAATTATTTAGTTGCAGATAAGATGCCAATTTATTTCTCTCCTAAGGAAAGAAGGTTGCTAGTTGAAAAAAAAATCTAACTTCTCATGGATTGCTGATTATCTATTTTATACTAGACCTAACCAAGTCATGTGAAGATGTGTCAGAGAAGATGAAACATATGACATCCTGCATGCATGTCATGATGAGCCATGTGGAGGTCATTTTGTTGCCAAAAGAACAGCACTGAAAATACTCAATATAGGATACTATTGGCCCACATTACATAAGGAGACAGATGTCAGCGAATGGGAAAACCTACAAAATTTGATGAGATGCCACTATATCCTCAAATATCAGTTGCACCATTTGACAAGTGGGGATTAGATTTTGTTGGCCCAATTGATCCACCTTCTAATGGAAAATCTTATATCTTGGTATGTACAGACTATGTAACAAAATGGGTAAAAGCTCGTGCCATGACACATGCAAGAGATAATAAGGTGGTTGAGTTTCTTTATGAAGAGATATTTACAAGATATGGAGTACCAAGGGAAATTGTCTTAGACTAGGGACCTCAATTTACTTCAATATTGATAAAGGCTTTGGTCAATAAATACAATATAAGGCATAGGAAATCTACTCCATATCATCCACAGTCTAATGGATAGGTAGAAGTTAAAAATAGAGAGCTTGAGGCTATTCTTACAAAAATAGTGTTTGTTCACAAGAAACATTGGTCTCACCGGCTTTTAGAAGCAATTTGGGCATATAGAACAACTTGGAAAACACCAATTGGTTATACACCTTTTGAGATGGTTTATGGAAAAACAACAATGATGCTTATTGAATTTGAGCATAAAACCCTGAGGACAACTTTGCAATTAAATTTGACATTGTTTGAAGAACAGAAAGAAGGCATTCAACAATTAAATGCTCTAGATGAATGGAGAAAGATAGTTGTTCAATAGACAAAATTGATCAAAATCAAAGAGCAAAATGGCATGATAAATATATCAAGGAAAAGAAATTCAAATTTGGTGAATGGGCACTAGTGTATGATTCCAGATATAAAGATATTATGGGAAAGCTTCAAACCAGGTGGTTAGGTCCTTATGAGATAGAAAAAGTTTTCCAGAATGGAGCAGTTCGTTTGTCCATAATTGATCCTGTTCAATTTAAACTCTTAGTAAATGGACACCGACTACATCTATATCATAAGCCAGCTACTAGAGAAGAGTTCCTGCAGCAGTTTGCTCCACAAAGTGACACAGAGGTTCCTACAGCAACTAACAAGGTTCCTGCAGCAACTGACAATGAGTTTGCAGCAACTCATGAGCTTCTTGTTGCAATTGAGCAAGGTAATAAAGGTAATGTTCCTGCAGCCTCTGCAGCGAACATATTTGTCATTTTATAATAAAATATTTCCATATTATATGGGAATATTCTTCTCCGTACATAAAATCCCATCCACGACATTCCATCCCATGTTCTCACCTATCATTTCATTTCATTTTGCCTTCATTGTTGTACAATCATAGGTACATATATATTGTGTTTTATTTTAATTATGCATTTATTAGTTCATTATGATTATATCCTGTTTAAATCCGCTCCACTACCCAAAATCTTGTCAGCTTATGTTGACACGTACTAGGTTAAGTTGGGGGGTGCTTTATGGTTTGGTTTCCAACGTGATTAATTATCAGTCCTTTTTGGTACTCAGAATTGATTTTCTCCCCATCATTACTTATTATGTTATTATTTCATGCAAGTGAATAATAAATTCTACCAGCAGAATTAAGATATGGAAGGGAATTTCAATTTTAGCAAGATTGCCAAATATTTTGGTTCAGGTGTAGAGAGAAAAATAGCAGAGTAAAAGATGGGTGGTGATCTAATTCGTCATGAGTCAATGGTTCATGAAGGGTTGCTACAGGATGGTCATTGTGAGCATTATTTCAGAAACCACGACTGGTTGGATTACTTCTTGAAAATCAAGGATTACAATGAAGAAATTGTTGTAGAATTTATGCATTCCTTTAATGAAGGAGAAGCTACAGTTAAAGGTTTGAGGGTTATTGCTACAGAGCAGCGAATAGCAGAAGTAACGGGGTTGCTTTAGGAAGGAGAACTCTTTCTAGAATCAAAAGACGCAAGGAGTGCCAAGGCAGAGTTCACAATTCCCATGGATGAATCCTTATTGGTGGATAGACAAGGAACTAGAAGGGTTTCTCTACCAGCACATTGGCCTCAAGTAGCTTTGTATATTATGAAATATATTACATGTGAAGGGCTATATTCAAATCTGCATTCCCCTCATTTTAAATTACTTAGTCATCTGTGGCATGGTCGTCGAGTGAATGTTCCTAATTTCTTATACCACCTCATTTCTACAAGTGCTAAGGAGACGCGGAAAAATGCAAATCACTCTGTTAGCCATCATGGATTGGTTAAGCTAATTGTTCAGCTCTCCCTGAGAGATGTTTCACAAATGGAATGGGGTGTATTTGAGGATATACAACAATTTAGGGTTGATGATGCCCCTATTGTAAATAACCCACCAGTTGAAGAAGAGAATGTTGCAGATAACCTGTCGGTTTAAGATGAGGATTTGCTTGTTGCTGAAGGAGTTGTGGTTATTATGGAAGAAAATATTGGAGCAGAATCAATTGAAGAACAACCCTCTACTTCTTTTCAAAGAGATTTGCCAGTTTTGTGAAGGAAAGGAAAAGAGTTAGAAAGGGGTGAAACGGATGAAGAACTTATTACCCAGCCTCAGGTAACTCAGATTCCTCCTGCAACTAAGAGGCGTAGGACAAAAATAAAAACTCCTGTTGCCATTCCAAAAGTTTATGTAAGAAGAACACATAGCAAGACACAAAATACTCATCATGTGGGTAATCAAACAAAGGTAATTGTTGTAGAAACTTCAGAAGAAGGAAGCCCTATAGAGGATGAAATTCAAGAAAAAGTTGTTGAGGATAAACTAGCAAATCTTGCTTCTGTGGCACTGCAATTTGAAGAAACTGTTGAAGATATTCTACAACAACCTGAGGAAAACATTGGAGATATGCTAGCTCAGATTGAAGAGTTTATTGAAGAAATCCCACGATCTAAGGTAGTACCTATTAGACCTCCTTCATCGCTAAGTAGTTTATCTATTGCTTTAACATTTTATAGACAATGGGAAATAGAGAAGGATAGGTTGCAGGGGATTATTGATAAACATAAAAAAGAGATTGAAAAGAGACATAACAGAATAGAGGAATTAGAGGCTAAGGTAGAAATAATTTATGGTATGGTTCCTGAGTTGATGCAGTGTAGGGCACCTCCAAGAGTTTATGCAGTACATTTGAAAGAGTGGTATCTGAACTTCAAACTAAACCGCATTGTTAGGGACCTTAATCCCTCTTTAGAAACACCTGAAGAATTCTTTTATGCTTACCAAACCTCTCCACCTACTATGAAGAATTTGCTATGTGAATTATACTTATATAACTATGATGTACCCTCAGACAGGGAGTGGAAACCTTTATTGTATATTGGGGATATCCATATCAAAGCTTTAATGTCATGGATCCTAAATGAGATTATCATAGGGACACAAGCTAGGGAGTATGAAAAATTAGAGCTTGACTGTCCATTACCATTAAGAAGGGAATCACAAGCACCATGGGTTCTTTATTATGATTGGTAGAAGTTACTAGTAAGAGATGATGTTAGGAAATTAGTGCTTCCAATGAGAGAGGAATTCTATCAAGCATATGAGTATTTGGTTTAGACTGATAGGATAGCTGCAATAGAAGGGTTAACTCAACACTGGAATAATCTACCAGAGCAGTTAAAATAGGGAGAACCTTACTCACTACAAAATTTTCATGCAGCCATGCAAAGAGCCCCCAGATACATACAGTTAGGCAGGAAGAAAGCCAACAACTGGCTACCATTGATCTTTCAACCTCCAATCCTTATGTGGCCTCTTTTGGCATGTCAGCCTACAAAGCAGAACTATGATGCAGTCACAGAAGAAAAACTAGATGGTCCAAGCTGGAGAAAATGAAAGGATTTTATTGGAACTTGGATTCAGGGGGGACAGGTCAGAGCATCATTGGTGATTTAAGGGTTATAGTGAGAATCAGAAATTTTCCTTTTATTGTAGGATCAACAAACTCTTAAAGTTGGGGGGCATGATAAGTTGAGACTTTGTCATGTTTTTATCATCAAAACTCTTAGGTTTTTTACATCTTTTGGGTTGCATAGTAGTAGTGAAGTATTGTGAATTGACTATATGTATTCCATGTGTTAAACTTGAACTTATGAAATCATGTTTGAACTTTGTCGGTCTATTCCTGCAACCATGCCAATTTATTCCTGCAACCAAGTGATTTGTTCCTGTTACTATGTGGATTATTTAGGATAGTGTCATATGTGAATTAATTAATGTATTAATTAAATAAAATATGTATGCATGTCCTTGTATTTTGTTTTTCTTTTAGTGCAGATAATAAATGATGTTGCAGTGGATATTCTCCTTTCACGCCTGAAGAAGGATGAATCACGTAAGAAATAAATGGAGATCAAATGAAGAGGAGTCGAGCGAGTGCAAGGCATGACATGAGTGGATCAGTTAGGAATCACTATGGAATTTTAACTCTAGTGGGCATTGAGTTTGCAAAATATCGCTACGGCATGCAAATACTGTGGCTTGGTTTAGATCCACATTTCCTGCAACCGAGCTCTAGTTATCTTCTTCATCTATCAATCATCTGCCTCTTCTTCTGGGCGTGATTTGAGTTGTCCATTGTAGTTGATCTTTTCTTTATATTAAGCTCTTCCTTTTTCTTAGAGGTTAGACAGAATAGAAAGGAATAGAGCAGAGAATTTTGATAAGCATTCTGGAGTTTTTCGTTTAGAACATGTAATCATTTTCAGGAAGCAATGAATGAAATATATGTTGTTCTGATCTGTTAAAAGTATTTTTCTGGAAGCTTGATATCACTCATCCAAGGGGGCCGAATTGGTGATTGATCCTGTGTTTTTGTTCATTAAAATTAGTTCTTCTTTTATTATAGTAGAAGTTTGTGCCTTGACTATTCGTGCAGCCACTGGAAATAGATCTGCTGATTGTTCCTCCAGCCAAGCTAGAACATACTAATTTCTGTTATTTACATTAGATCATTCCAGAATTGTTTTTATAAGTTTTCCTATAGCCCTCTATGATTTCCATTCTTGCCTTTCATTTCTACATAATGTTAGTTACTGCAGCAATGCAAAATAGCCATTGAAGGAGCTTAGTGCATATATAGTGCAAACCCATTTCAAGTTTTACATCCCTGGGTTGATAACTAAATGAACACTAGCCATGTAAATAGTAACTTTACCAGATGAATGTCCAAACTTCAAGTTGAGAATTCAATTAGAGTTATTATTATTATAGTTGGAGTAGACATCTAGGTTGTCTGTGGAGGTGGAAACACCGAATTGGAGGTCTGACAGAGGCAGAATCCAAAACACAACCCCTGGAATTTTCTTTTATTATTTGTGTGTAGGATTATGGTGGTGAGAAAGATAATTTTCTTGCTGGAAGCTTCAATCATGGACCGTCTGTGAGCTTCTATCATTTTCCCTTATTTTGTTTTCATATTTTTTATTTTGCAATATCCTACTCATTTCATTTTGCCACATTGATTGATCGATAGTTTAGTTTCTTTTTTCATTGTCGTATAAATTTTGTACCCTATTCGTGTAGGACAATAGTGTGTGGCACTGGTGTCCCAGTTTTGCATGCTTATCCTAAGGATAGAGGCTAAGCAGAGTCATTCAAAAGTTTCATTTGTTGTTTGATAACTTAGTTTTGCATTTTTCATCCCTGGCTCACCCTTAGCGCCAATTTAAGTGAGGTAGCGGCAGATAGGTTTGTTCCTTGAGGTTAATCACCTTGAGGGTAACAAATATTTTCCTATGCAAGAAAGATGAAAGTGAGTTTGAAATAGTGATTGTAATCAACATTCTGAGATGCCTCTATTTATACCTGTTTATTTTCTAAAATTGTAGTTTTATATCTTGTCTTGAGTCTAGTTACCTTTAGGTCTGCAAGTCCTTTTGTATCTTACCCCGTGAGTAGTTAGCCTTGGTGTGCAAGTCTGAAATAGTTAGCTCTATCTTTTGTAATCATTTCTATTCATAGTGGATTATCTTGTGGGTTGACTCCCACCATGATTTTTACCTTTTTGGGTTTTCTATGTATAAAAATCTTAGTGTCCTTGTGTGAATGACCTATGATATTCTTAATACTTTTAATATGCATATCTAGGTTTAATTGGCTAAATAAGTTTACAATCCAAAATTTTAATTTATGCTGATTCACCCCCTCTCAGCATCTGGTGTGTGTTCAACATACCCCTCCTATGATAATAGGAGAATCTTCAAAGGCTCTGATATATAGGTTTATTTAATATTGTAAATATACATTTAGATAGAAGTGGATATATATTTAGTTTATGTTTCTTTATCAACTATAAACACACACACACACACACACACATTAACTTATATCAGTTCTATTTTACCTAGTATAGCCCCCTTCATGATTTGGTCATAACATAGATCCTCTATCTCACTAATTTGGTAGGAATTTTGATCATCAAAGGGGAACATCATTTTTAGAATTCCTTTTAGCCAAAAAACAAAGACATAAAGTAATCAAGAATTCAATTTTGGATAAATTATAGATATATATAGTTATTTTGATGTTAGTTTGAATATTTGATCTAATTTATTCGTTGTGTGCATGTCTTCCTACTTTGAAACTTAAATTTGATTGTATATTCGGTTTAGAATAGTTAAGCTATGAACAATAGTGTGCTATGGATTAATGATATTGCACTTCAGTAGAACTTATGAATTACAATTGATATTTTATCTACAATTATAAGTGTTTAATTTGGTTGCCTTGGACAACTTCACCAAACGTTATAATCATTTTCGTATCGCTATTAACCATAACGTGGATGCTTACTAATGATAGATGACAAGTAATCAAAATTGAATTCAATTTCATGTTCTACCTATTTTTCTCTTTGACATATTTAAAAATATAAATACATTGTCAATAGGATTTCCTAAGATTCAATTTATGTAGATGTAATAAGTATTATTAATTATACATGAAACTTTTAAATGTGAGTGAGATCTTATACTTGTGAACACATTATCATGTTCTACCTCCTTTTCTCTATGTAAACTTTTATTACATAATCAACAACATTTATTAATAAGGCTATGACTAAAAAAATTACTTACTAATTCTATGATCACCCTCAAGTTTGCAGAAACAATAGGACACTTAGGAGAGATGGAGCACAATTATGATTGCATCAAGGCTTAAAAAAGACTTGTTAGTATTTGTCTTTCCATTCATCCTCATTTTCATTTGATTCATTTACCATATAGAGTCACATCTATTACATAAAATAGACTTGTTAGTTTGTGTTATACATTCATTAGGATTGAATTAAGTTTATTTGAAATTACCTCGATTCATTAGGGTTTTCCTAGATTCGTTACAAATATGTTAGGTTTAGTGGGTTTGTCAAAAAGTTGCAAAAGTTGTGAAAGTTGCAAGGTAGCCTAATTTTTGTTTTGTATGTTGTAGGGATGAACCATTGATACTAACATGTCTAGGTAGGCATATTTATGTTAGGAATTCCCCTACTATTCTTCCCAAATCACCCAAATTTTCAGGGCCATGCACAACGATGCTATCTCTTGAGTGCCCTAAGTTCAAAAAGTGTCAATTTTAAACAAACCATTTCTCAAATTTTGGGGCACATAAAAATGATCTATTTAAACCAACAAGGTCATGTAAATCTCCTCTACAATAACCTATCTCATATTTTCAAGACTGAAAGCCATTTTCTTAGAGCAATAAATTTTTTATTGATGCAAAAATTGTCAAATGCATCGAATGAAAAGTTGCAAGGTGGCCTAATTTGTGTTTTGTTCATCATGGGCATGAACCATCAGTGCTAAAAAAAAATTTATGTGGTTTTATTCTATTATTATTCCTATTTTTCTTCCCAACTCACCCAAACGTTCAGGTTCATGCCATAGCCACGCTATCTCTTAAGTGCCCTCAATTCAAAAAATTGACAGGTTGTTTCTCAAAATACATGGCACATATGAATGTACAACTTGAACCTATAGGGTTATGTCATGCCAGTGTATAATAACCTATCTTACATTTTCAATAATCAAACCCAATTTCCTAGGGCAACAATTTTTTTGTTGATGCAAGAATTGCTAAATGCATGTAATGAAAAGTTGTAAGATAACCTAATTTTTGTTCTATTCTTTATGAGCATGAACTATAAATACCAAAACACCTTGGTAGGTGGGTTTATTCTAATAATTCTCCTTTTATGATTCCCAACCCACCCAAACATTTAGGGCCATATCGTAGTGACGCCATCTCTTGATTGCCTCAATTTCAAGAAACTGTCAAATTCTAGTGGGTTGTTTCTTGAAATCTATGACACATATGAATGTAATATTTGGAACTATAAGGTCATGTGAGGCCCCTCTACAATAACCTATCTCATATTTTTAAGAATCAATACCGATTTCTCAAGGTGTCAATTTTTCTATTGATGCAAAAATTATCAAATATATGCAATGAAAAGCTGTAAGGTAGCCTATTTTTATTCTTTTCTTTGTGGGAAAAAACCATTAGTGCCAACACATTGAGGTGGAAACATCTATGCTAGGCATGGTACTTCTCCACACCCCAACTCTCATAAACTAATTGCATGAAGATTTGGTCTTACAACTCTTCTTCTCTTCTTGGTTGACAAGTAACATTCATGAAAATAGGGCAGTCTTGATAAAAATAGGACAACCCTAATGAGCCTAGGTCAGTCTTAATTAATGTAGGGCAGTCTTAATGAACCTAGGACAATCCTAATGAATTTAGGGTAGCCCTAATGAACTGACATCTGTGAACATACATAATCATTGTAAGACCCTACCTCATTAAAGAGTAATGTAACCTTAAATTACAAATACATCGAAACTTTTTTAGATTTAAATATATCGGTATGTGATTATTTAATTGGTTAAATTCTTAAGTGTGTTCTTTTTTCCTTGAGGTGCGTTGAAGAAAATCTCATTTAATCCGAGATGATAATTGAACAATTCTTATGATCGATTAGCAGAAGAGGATTGATAGCTCTTCCATTAATCTATTTGAAATATTATTAGATTAATATAAGATTTATGCACATTAGAATTATTGATATCATCGTGATTACAAGATGGAATTGGGGTGTCATTCTAATGGTTCACAAGATTTTGAGAATTCGACTTATAGCAACCTAAAATTATCCTGTCTAATTAAACAAATATTTTTATTTATTTATTTATTTAATTATTTTATCCTAAGTCTTCTATTAATTAAATAAATATTTATTTATTTAATTAATTCATTAATCCTCTTCTAAGCCTTTCCTCATTTAAATAAATACTTTTAGTTATTTAAATTGTCCTTTTCCTAAATTTAATAAATTTTTTATTTATTTAATTGATCCCACTTCCTCTATTAATTAAATAAATATTTATTTAATTAATTAATTCATTATCTTTTTCTACCCATGACACATGTGACTCATCTCTTAATTCTTCTCTTACCTAACCCCCTCTCATCATTTAATTATTTCCTCTACCTACCCTTTAATCTTAGTTGACCATTTATATTTACACCTCTCAATCTTATCCCTCCATTTCTTACAGTGTTCTCTATATAAAATGATGATTCCTTCCTTATCAATGCTAATCGTCTAATCACCTAATGACAGACTTAAGCCTTCTTGTGATCAAGCTATCAACCACATTTTCATTCTTTGTTGAGCTCTTGTGCACACATAAAATCTGAGAGAAAATATATCAAACAAGATCAATGGAGATAGGAAGAAATGGAGATTGAAACCCCACTAGACATGTGAATGGTATATTTGGTTTATTTTGTTTGTTTGCATGGTTTTAGGTATCTTCATTTGTGTATGGTGGATTCCTTTCATTGTTAGGCTAGGGTTTTGTGGTCGATCCTTGTTAGTCTTTCAATATTGTTGTTTTCACTATCCGTTTTTATCGTATACATTTTGGCACGCCAGGTGGGACTCTTGTCCCTTTTATTTTGACATCTTGTTTACAGATATTGTGTTTTTTAAAGTTCTAGGTTTGACATTGCGACGATTCTGCGTTTTTATGCATCTACGACTTCTTTTTTTGTGTTTTTTTATTTTCTGTTGTTTTTGCAGATCTGTCATCCTAAAGTTGCATCTGTGTAGCATATAAGCACATTTTTGTTTTTTAAAGGGTTTTTGCTCAGTTTTGGAGTTACAATTTATTGGAATCTCGTCTAAGTTGTATTGTTGCATCTATGCCCAGATCTTGCGTCTGTGCAGGTTTCTGGCGTATCTATGTTTTGCTATTTGTTTTGCATGTCTTAGATCTAGGAATTGCATCTATGTCCTATCTTTCTATGTTTGTGAATTTTTTATGCCTCTGCACCTGGTATAGTTGTGTCTGCATTTTTTAGTTTTGCATTTTCCTTCTCATTTAGTGTTTTCAGATTTGATTTTGGGGATAACCTCTTTTGATCTGACTAACAAAGTGGTGCAGCTATTTCAAAAGGTGAAAAACATCTTGTCGAAGGCCCCTATTTCACAAAGTCTTTTGGATCTTAAAATTTACCTAACTTGTGTGCTTGTAGGAGGGGTATCATTTAAAACTACTAACAAGTTTGGTGCAGGACCTTTGGCAAAGATTTGATTTTGAAATTGTTTTCTTTGTCTTCTTTAGTTTAGCAAACACTTCAATTGGTTCTCTAAAATTAACAAGTGTATTTTGTGTCTTGAGCAATAGGCTCTTTGTGTTTTACCTTTTAGAGGGTTTGTCTCTTGAGTATCCCATAAGGCAAATTGAGAGGGAACGACCCAAGTGGTAACGAGCTAAAGCCAAGCTCTTCCAAACCACTATAAATAAAAGTGTTTGTGATGAAATTTGCAAGAAACGGGTGTTACATGATGCTATAACGGTGTTATGACTCCCGTAAACCCTACATAGTACAACCTCTATAGGCTGGGAGGCCTTCCATTTAATGGAGTGTAACACGTTGTTGATTATAGCCACCTGAATAGACGCCCTTACTAGACACCATTGTGTTAGAAGCAAAAAACCTTCTAGTTGTTGGCACAGGAGGTTGGACCTCTGAAGTGGCTCACATTCTTACGGTTCTTAGTAGAGATACAAAGTTTTCCACGGGGAGTTTTCATGGGGACCGATGCTTGGCTGCCCTAGAGAAGTGAGTGTCAAGGGTGGAGCCAGTGGGGTCAAGCATCTAAGTATCCGCTCTAAATTACATAGCTTAGGGTAATCCCCCAAGTGAGATTCAACAACTATTGTCTCGACCAACCCTAGGATTTGTGCTTGAATGATCAAAATACACAAACATTTTCAAGAAAAACAAAGAAACATTGTGTCTGTCATGTTTTCAAGTGTATGCAAAAATATTTCACATTATATTTCACATTTGGAAATATTTTTATCCTTTGGACAAAAACACTTTCAAACATTGAGTCTTCACTATTATTGTGTCCTCTTGCCATGAAAAGAGTCAAAACATTGAGATTTTGTCACATTGAACAACTTCACAACCGGATATAATTGCAGAAAATATCAGAAAATGCATCTATGACTGTTAAAACCACATCTGTATTGCGAAATTATTTCTATGCAGTACAGAATTGCATTTGTCCTACAACAGAATATCAACAAGAAATTGTCACATTTTCAGAAATTGCGTCTCTGTCATTTTAAACCACACCTGTGTTGAGAAATCATGTCTGTGCTGAGCAACATTGTATCTTTGACTTGCAGGCTAAAATTATCATTATCACCAGAATATAGCATCTATGTCTACTGGAACTGCATCTAGGATCATAAATCACATTTGGGTTTGTTAAAAATGCATCTGCGTTCACAGTTGAGAGATTATAGTTAA
The DNA here is from genome assembly GCF_030272615.1 of Cryptomeria japonica. Taxonomy (NCBI): domain Eukaryota; kingdom Viridiplantae; phylum Streptophyta; class Pinopsida; order Cupressales; family Cupressaceae; genus Cryptomeria; species Cryptomeria japonica. The sequence continues at coordinate 571,528,423 of NC_081405.1, forward strand.
ATCTTGAGAACAAAAGGGACTTAAGTTTACATATTCAAAGAGCTTCTAAGGTTGCTTACTATAGGGCTTCATTTTTTAGTCAACCTATCTTGGTCACACATAGTCAATCATTTTCCTTCATTTGCATTGCCCTCATACATATTTTCCAAATTTGAGTCAAAAGGTTACTTTGCTTGTCCTCATCACACTTTACAAACATACTACAACACAACACTAGGTGATTCCTGCATCAAGATCTATCATCTTAGAGTCTCATTTGGTCTTCTTGAGTCAAGGTCAACTTACCTCATCAATAGATCCATCATCTCTTTGGAAGCCACACCTTACTCTTAAATATACATACTTTGGTCTTACACTCTTGGACATTGTAAGTTTACCCTATATTCATCTACACTTCATACACCTCTTGGTCTTCCATAGTCTTTGCATTTTCATACTACCTTTTGTATACACCGAAAAATGGTCTGAAGATAGTTAATTAAATATGTAGTTATTTGATAAATTCTCCTTCCCAATTAATTGAATTCACAAGCAATTTAATTAATTTGTCTATTCATCTACTAGTAAATAAATCTAAATTATTTATTTATATAGTTCATCTCACATCCCCCTTTGATTAATTAATTCTAAATTAATTAATGTCTCCCCATATTAATCAATTCTTCTAATCCCTAATTAAGATTAACAAACTCAAGTTTGTTGAGATTAATTACCATTTTCCAATTATTTGAATTTCTAAATTCAAATGAGCACATGGCTCCTAACTTTAACCACCCAACCTAACCAACCCCTAACTTAACCCGTTCAATCTCCAAACTTAATGAGACTATTCCCAAAAAGCTTAACTAGATTAGCTATGGAATGGTTCTCCAAACTTCCATTAGGAATCAGATCATTTTCAGAGTTGGTGGATAAGTTTGTATCCCAATATTCCTACAACATACAGCATGAAGTCACCATGTTAGACCTATGTAACACAAAACAAAAAAGTGGAGAACCCTTCATGACATTCTTACAACGATGGAGGTGGTTAGCTTCGCAATATCCTCGTACAGTGCCGGAGTATGAAAAGATGGACATATTTATCGACAACTTAAATGATCAAATGAGTTATTACTTAAAAATGCAAGGAAATCAAAGTTTTGCAAAAAAGATTGATAATGGAATCAGAATGGAGGAAGCCATGATAAAGAAAGGTGAGTTGAAAATATTCAAAGGAGTTCACCCTCCTAACAACACTAACAACAACAATCACAATGATAAACCAAAATTTTGGAATAGAAATCGTAATGTCGTCAATGATGGGATAGTGGATAACAACAATGTAAAACCAAAGCAACCGGTTTTCAACTTATCCAATCACTCAGCAGTAACTCAGCAAAACAACAATCACCAAAAAGCAACTATCAAAAATTTCTTTCGAAGACAATTTACAAACATTGGTGAACCCCTTGGGTCCGCATTAAAAACACTTATCGCAAACAAATTGATTACTTTACCAGAAGAAAGAAACTTTGAACCCAAGGTAAAACCTGCTTGGTGGAATGACAACCATTACTGTGATTTCCATAGAAACAAAGGACACCAAACAGATGCTTGTCAATGATTAAAACATGTCATCCAAGATTTGATTGATAATGGAATAATAACTGTGGATGGACATACAAAAAATGAATCTCACACAACTTTCAAAACTCCACTTCCTAATTATGAGAAGGGTGAATCATCAACATGGCAAAATGGTAAAGGTAAAGCAAAGGTAAACTATGCTCATACATATGACAATGTGGTAAATGTAATCATGGTTAAAGAGAAACATCACAAACCTGCTCATGTTATCACACGAAGTAAAGACAAAGTGGTTTTGCCAAGTCCTACAACAAACACATCGTCCAGTACCAAACAATACAATCTAGTGGATCAATTACAGAAAACACCCGCACAAATATCCATCTTAGAACTGTTAAAGCTTTCACCTACACACAAATAAATTCTTGAACGAGCATTAGTAGATACCACAGTGTCCAAAGATCTTGATATTGATCAATTCCAAACCATGGTGGGAAACCTCACAACTCCTCACTGCTTATAATTTATTGAAGAAGATGACATGTCCTTGCAACATCTCCACAACACTCCTTTGCATATTGAAGTCCTCGTTCACAAAATACGAGTTAAACGTGTTCTAATAGATGGTGGAGCTGGCCTAAATATTTGTTCATTGAGTCTTGTTCCTGCCTTAGGATATTCAGAAGATGCAGTTGATCCCCGTAAAAAGATCACCATAAAAGCCTATGACGAAGAAGAACATTCCTCCAAGGGAATTGTGATACTACCCATCAGAGTAGGACCATTACAGAAAAACACAGCATGCCAAGTTCTGGACTTGGACTTATCATTTAATATACTCCCAGGGAGACCATGGATACATGACTTGCAAGCTGTCCCATCAACCTATCATCAGTGTGTCAAATTTCCCTATGATGGACAAGAAATCACAATATCTGCAGATTCAAATCCTTTCCAATATTGTAGCAATCTAAAAATGGCTCAAGAAGTCATTGTTCCCCGTAATAGGGAGGCGTCATCTTCGAACACACAATCCAAAGAACAATCCTTTGCCTCTATTTTATCAAGTATGGAAAAACAAATGCAGTTAAGAGATGGAGGAAATGGAGAATACTCAATATCACAATTACCACTCTCTCCTAAATCCTTTTGAAAACCATGAAGCTCTAAACAACAACCAATTGTGAAACATCTTCTGATATTTGATGGAGCATTCATTAGTGCTTGAACCTTATCAGAGGAGATAGAAGACAAAGATGTGCTACAATTGCTATACAAAGATGAAGAAGTTCAACAAAAGGTCAACAATGTCAGCATACCTACAGGAAAATATGGAAAAGGATTCAACATTCTTCAAAAGATGGGATACACTAGAATAGGTCCTATAGGAAAAAGAAAAGAAGGTATCTCAGAACCTATCCAACCTCATACTCAACAAGCTACATACAAAGTAGGATTAGGGTATGGACACGTTACTTTACCAAAAGACATATTCTCTAATCAGCACCAAAAGGAATATGAAAATAGACAAGAACAACTTGCAATTGATAGGGAAGAAGCATCTGCAAAGCAACGAGCACAACCAAACATGAAATGGCAAAAGAAACAATCCTCAAATCAACAAGCAGCATTAACTCTCAATCAAAACAAGCATGAACCTAGTACTAATCAAGGAGAACTAATAGTAAAGTTGACAAAACTCAATCTCAGTCCAGAAGAAGTTGAATATGAAAGAAGGAAAGATATAGCAAGACAAACAGAACAAACACATCAAAAGCTATATGAACAAATTTGCAGATTGCAAGCTATAAGTGAGATAGATTCTGATGAATGTGAATGGGATTCCTATCATTCTGAAGAATCAGCTGAAGAAAATTGCTTTAAAGAAGATGTAGGAGTCGATGTAGTTCACACGTATGCAGGGCAAACGTTAGGAACTAGTTCACTTGAATTAGTATCACATTCAGGTGACTTAGACTTAATTGAGGATGATCAAGAACTTCTTAGGTGAGGTCATTCCGATGAGGGTACCATTCTAGACATTGACATACGTGTCAAAAACTTTGATAACTCAATCATGACCCTAAATCTTCTTGAAGCATCTCAACATGATGATCCTTTACCTCTAATCCACCCTGAACTTATTGAATGGGAAAATGAAGGACATACTACCATTGATACCTTTCCAAATGATTATGCCATATCCGTATATCTTAATGCAATCGAACCCGCAATAACTTCCACCAGGAATTTCAGCAACGCATCTTCCAGTCAAGTGGGTGCCAAATCTCCTAGTCGCAAAAGCGAAAATAAAGAAAACAATATCAAGTCTAATGTTGAAAACCATTTCTTGGCAACATTAGATCAGGAAAAAGTAAAAAGAAAGGATGCATCTAACTATGAAAACCTCCTCGAGGTGCCGAAAGATGGGAGATTTGACACTTTATCTCAGTACTATCAAGAAAGGTCATCAATTTTGATTGAACCAACAGAAGCTGTTAATATTGGGACAAAAGAGCAACCAAAGATCCTACATCCAGCAACTTCTCTATCAGAAAAAGAAAGGAAAGAATATATGGAATTCTTTATAGGACAGAAAATCAATTTCACCTGGTCATATGCAGACATGCTAGGATTGGATCCAGAGCTTATTATGCATCACTTGAATGTCAATCCAGGAGCCAAACTAGTCAAATAGAAATTAAGAAAGATGCATCCACATATTTCTCTCTTGGTCAAAGCAGAACTAAAAAAATTACTGGATGTAGGATTCATCAAACCTATAGCATATCCTAAATGGGTATCAAACATTGTTCCTGTTTTAAAGCCAGACAAAAGTATCAGAGTATGCACAAACTTCAGAGATCTTAATAATGCATGTCCAAAGGATGACTTTCCTTTGCCTAACATTGACATCATTGTAGATTTAACAACTGGACACTCCATGTTTTCTCTAATGGATGGTTTCTCCAGATACAATCAAATTAAAATAGCACCTGAAGATCAAGAAAAGATAGCTTTCACATATCCATGTGGTACTTTATGTTGGAACGTCATGCCTTTTGGACTAAAGAACGCAAGTGCCACATATCAGAGAGCTATGACAACGATATTCCATGACATGATGCATACATTCATGGAAGACTATGTGGATGACATCTTGGCAAAATCATACAATAGAGAAGAACATATTGAAATACTGGAAAAGATCTTTGATCGGTTAGAACAGTATAAGCTATGGCTAAATCCTAAGAAATGTGCCTTTGGTGTCACTTCAGGAAAGCTATTGGGATACATTGTTTCAGCTAGAGGTATCGAAGTAGATCCAGCTAAGGTCAAAGCAATCATTGAAATGGCATCTCCCAAGAATATAAGTCAACTCAGATCACTAGAGGGAAGATTGCAATCAATCAGAAGATTTGTGGCTCAACTAGCAGATAAATGTCAACCATTTACCCATCTATTGCATAAAATGGTTCATTTCAAATGGGACCATCAATGTGAGGATGCATTCAACAAGATCAAGGCATATCTCATGCAACCACTCGTTATAATGTCACCAATTTCAGCCAAGTCGTTATTGCTCTATGTATCGACCACTAAAGTATCATTAGGAGTTTTTCTTGCACAACAAGATAATGAAGGAAAAAAGTGAGCCATCTACTACATCAATAGAACACTAGTGGGATACGAGCTCAACTATTCCCCAATAGAAAAAGCATGCTTTGCAGTAGTTTTCGCTCAAAAATTAAGACATTATCTACTGTCTCACTCCATCAAGTTGATAGCTAAAATCGATCCATTGAAATATTTGTCATCAAGGAAACATTGATAGGACAACTAGCAAAATGGATCATGATCCTAAGTGAGTTTTATATCGAGTATGTAGATAGAAAAGCTATCAAGGGACAAGTCATCATAGATCAACTAGCAGAGGCACCACTTCAATCCTCTACAGATTGAGTTTCCTGACGCTGATATCCTAACAGTCACAACAAAAGCATGGTAACTATACTTTGATGGTTCATATACGTAGCATGGATCAGGAGCAGGAATTCTATTTATCACACCACAAGGTCATACCATCCTGAAAGCATACAAATTAAGCTTTCCATGCACCAATAACATCGCAGAATATGAAGCCTTGGTTATAGGTATTATAATGGTTGTGGAATGGAACATTATACAACTTTAGGTCTTTGGAGACTCTCAGCTCATCATCAATCAAATCAATGATGACTATCAAACAAAAGATGACAAACTCATGCCTTACAAAAAGATGGTGGATGACTTCAAGAAATATTTTGTTGAAATCACTTTTGAACAAATTCCAAGGAATGATAACAAAGCAGCAGATGCCATGGCAACACTTGCTTCTTTATTACAAACACAGGAAAATCAAGAGCATTATGAATTCTTGGTTGAAGAGTTGTTTTACCCTTCTCATAATTGTCCTGATTCCCAAACCATCTATCGACTTATTGGACACGATTTCTCCCACTATGGCCAAACTTACACATACCTGAAAGATAACATCTTACCTCCCGACTTATCAAAAAATCAAAAGAGAAACTTTATTCTCCAATCCTCCCATTATACTCTTTTCGTGGATACCCTATTTAAACGAGGTCTAGATGGTACTCTTTTAAGATGTCTCGAACAAGAAGAATCTAAGAAGGCCTTAAAGGAAGTCCATAACGGCATTTGTGGCACTCATTCAAGTGGTCTTACCCTTTCGAAAAAACTCATACGCTTGGGCTATTATTGGCCGACTATGGAACGAGACTCTTTTCAGATAGCTAGAACGTGCAAACAATGTCAAATCCATGGAAACTTGATCCATGCACTAGCACAAGAGCTTTATGCTTTGGCAACATCTTGGCCTTTTTGTCAATGGGGTCTTGATCTAGTAGGAAAGATAAATCCTTCTTCATCTAATGGTCACAAATTCATCCTTGTAGCTACAATATATTTTACAAAATGGATCGAGGCAGTACCTCTCACAAATATCACAAGAAAACAAATTGCTACATTCATCTTGAATTACATCATCTGTCACTATGGAATACCAATGACCATTATCACTGATAATGGGCGACCATTCAAGAATCAGGATGTACAAGAGCTATGTGAGAAGTTCAAGATCCAGCATAGATTCTCTACACCCTATTATCCATAGGGGAATGGGCAAGCAGAAGCATCTAACAAAACTATTCTTATAATCCTCAAAAAGATAGTGAATGATGCTGGGAAAGATTGGAATATTCAATTAAACCCTACTCTCTGGGCCTACCACATCAGTATCTGCACACCAACAGGTGCCACACCTTTCTCTCTTGTATATGGATCAGATGCCATATTGTCAATCGAAGTAGAGATTCCCTCTCTACGTATATCACTAAAAGGTCTCATCCCAGATGAAGAACAAAGAGTGTCTAGACTACAAGAGTTAGAACTGATCTAGGAACGAAGACAAAATGCCTTTGACCATTTAAAGGTATATCAACAAAGAATGTGCCGAAGTTATAATCACAAGGTCAAACCATGAATCTTTCAAGTTGGAGAACTAGTACTAAAGGAAAATCCATGAAATCAATCAGATCGAGAAAAGAAAGGAAAATTTGAACCAAACTGGTTAGGTCCATTTATGGTCACAACAGTATTTGGGTCAAGAGCATATCAGCTATCAACACAAGATGGGGATCAGCTTGAGGAACCCATCAATAGCATGCATCTGAAGAAGTTTTATGTCTAAAAAATCCAAAAATAGTGAAAAAGCAAAAAAATCCAAAAATAGTGAAAAAGCAGAAAAATCCAAAAACAGTGAAAAAGTAGAAAATCCAAAAACAGTGAAAAAGCAAAAAAAACAAAAAGTTTTTCCCCCTCCCCCCGGTTGGCGCCTACGGTGGCATCGCTCGCGGTGCCCTCGGTACCTGCGGTGGCACCTGCGGCACTAGCGGTGGTGCCCGCAGCGCCTCTCGTAGTGCCGGTGGTGGCACCCGCCAGCAGGGCTCCTCCTCCACCGCCCCGCTCTTTCCCTCTCCTGCCCAAAATTTTTGAAAATTTTCAAAAACAAAAAAAAAATGCATGAGATAATTGATTTTTTTTTGTTGGGGTTAAAATGATTTTTTTTTTTAAATCCAAAACACCCATTTCGGAAATCAAAAAACCCATCTCAAAAATGCAATTTTCTCCCCAACCCATCTGGCGAAAAAGCTAAAAAATGATTTTTTTAATGCAATTAGCTAAATTTTTCAAAAATTAACAAAGCGTAATTTTCTCAAAGTAAATACTAGTGGACCATATGCCGGAGGACGCTCATATCGCCGAACTCGCTCAAACCTATGCTGATGGTACGGGATCGCCATTTCTATCCTCCAGAGCAAATTTTCTCCAAACAACTATAGTGCACAAATGAGGAGGTGTAAAAGGAATTCACCTTTTTAAACTCATAATGGGGCATTTAAGTGGGATTTTTTTCCACTGATGTTTAATCATTTAATCAACTAATCAGCCTAGCAGGACAACTCCAAGATCGTAACCGCATCATATCGAGATTTATCATCTCCAAATCAAATCAGTATCACATTGAAACCAAATCTACATCAAATCAAGATCAAATCTGCATTCTATCAAATCAACAACATCATCAATCAAGTTTTCTTTGAACCAATGCGTCATCACACATTGCTTCAAAGAGGGGCAAAATGTATACACCTAAAAATGGTCTAAAGATAGTTAATTAAATATGCAGTTATTTCATTAATTTTCCTTCCCAATTAATTGAATTCACAAGCAATTTAATTAATTTCTCTATTCATCTACTAGTAAATAAATCTAAATGATTTATTTATATAGTTCATCTCACATCCCCCTTTGATTAATTAATTCTAAATTAATTAATGTCTCCCCATATTAATTAATTCTTCTAATCCCTAATTAAGATTAACAAACTCAAGTTTGTTGAGATTAATTACCATTTTCCAATTATTTAAATTTTAAAATTCAAATGAGCACATGGCTCCTAACTTTAACCACCCAACCTAACCATCCCCTAACTTAACCCATTCAATCTAATCTTGGGTCTAACTAACCCTATCCTATCTTGCACCTTCTAACCTCCTTATCCTAACCTCCCATGGTGTGGATATTCTCTCCTTGAGGCACATGGCACTTTTGCCACATGTCTCCTCCCTTGGACACTTGCCCTCTCATGAGCAAGGCTCCTTGAAACATTTCACCATAGAGATGACAAGTGTCCCTTCCTCCAACCTCTTCTCCAACTTCCTCAATCTTGACCCTTGATATCTTTAGATCAGATCTGGACCATCGATTCCTGCCACCTCAGCTTTGGCCTTGGAATTCCTATAAATATCCCCCATTTTGGAGCAATATGGATCCCATCTCATATTAATTTAGGCATCATTACTATATGCAATTTGCATTTCAATTATCTAGTAATTAGATTTTGGATTAATCATAGCATGTTAATCTAGTTTCTTAAATCATGCATTTCATATCATCTCCATAGTCAATCATGATCAAATAGCTACTCAACTCTTGTGTTGTCACTTTGGAGGTCATTTCTCCACTGAGAGCCCATTAATCCAACACCTTCAAGGTCCTCAAGAATAGAGGAAAATGGGACATTTCAAGGAAGGCTTATGGTTTGCATTTCTAATCTAGTTTTGAAATTAAGCTTTTCAATTATATTATATTGTCTCATTATATGTGTATGCCTCCTATACTAACAACATTTTTAGCATCACACCTTTCATTTTGGTTAAGACTTTAGTCTATGGTTGAAACCTATTCACAAAGCTCTATAAGGGAAGTCAAAGAATCTTTAAGGTCTTTAAACATGAGTACCTATGAGTTTTATGGAGATGAATTTTGCAACCCATTTGACAACCGCAGTAATATACCAAACAATAACAAAAACAACAACAATGGAAATGATAATGACAATGACAATGTATCTATGGGTTCTACAGAAGTTGAGTAAACTATCATGGATCCCCATTTTAATATATTGGTTCAAGAAATAATGAAGAGGGATAGACAATATTTCTTATAAGTCATGGCACAAAGTGGAACAAGATTACCCCATGATTTTGATATGTTATAGATTTTGGAGGATGATACAAACCAAATAAATCAAGTTAATACAAGAAAAATGAGGCCTAATAATGGTGGTAATAAGAAAGAGCATCTCGTTCTTGGGTCACCTTCATCCTTGTTTCAAAACCCTGAAATTCCAAACACACACTAATACATTTGGACTAGATTTTCGACTGAGGTTTCTGACAGAGAAGGTATATTGTGGCCAAATTTGAATTTTTTTTGAAAAAATGCCCAAATTCATCATAATTCTGATGACAATTTGCCATTTGGTTTCGACAAAGAAAGCATTAGCAATGAAAATTTTCTTTTTCTCAAAAAAGTGCTCGAGTTCATCGTAATTCCGATGACAATGGCCATTACTTTAAAAAAAAGAAGAGGGCAATTCATTTGTGCATTGCAATCCTGGGTGCAGGCATCCGTGGTGACTTCAACCCCAACAACATCAAACCCACATCAAAGGCATTTGTGGCATTGCTTGCAATCCCGTGCAGGAGGTAGATTCTTCACCTTAATTTCATGTTGCAAAAAATATACCATTCAAGAGATTCTACAACTTTTGCTCGCTTTTATACATGCTAGCTATGCCTGCATTCTTGTGGGATATTGACTGATTGTGGAAGCAACTCTTGGAGTATGAGAGATTCCTTTTTTATGCAAAAGATGTTAGGAAATGAGACATGTGGTGGTTAATTTCCCTAGATTTTAATGCAAATTGGTCAATCTCATATTCATATTGATTATCCAATCTCAGGCTAGAATTGGCCTAGTTTTTAATGCTTTGATGGATGTCCATACCCTGTTCCAAAGCTCCCATCTGACAAAATTCCTTTATCTTTTATGCTTTCATAGATGTTCATACCCTGTTCCAAAGCTCCCATTTTAGCATAGGCTAGGAGTACACTAGAAAACGTAACCTGATCGGGTTGGAAACCGGTTTGTTGCATATGGTGAAATAGTGTAATTGCCTCTTGAGGACACCCATGTCTTCTATATGCTGAAATAATCATATTCCATGAGACACTATCTCATTCTCTCATGCAGTCAAATATTTTTCTAGCATCCACCAAACTTCCACACTTGCCATACAAGTAAATAAGCTTATTACGAAAAGTTAAGCATGTAGCGAAGGCAAATCGCCTATGAGCGATGAAAGAGTAGACATTTTTCCCTTGTGAAAGTGCGTTCTTGACAATAGAGGTCTGCAAAAATGTAGAATTTTCTATAGGCGGTTTGTGTGTAGTTGGCAGAATGTGCAATGCCTCCCTCAACATAATGATGTAAGATTTAGATGGGTAGTGAATGACAAGGGCATTTTATGACTGTAAGTGGTGTAGGGTTTTTTAGTCTACGCCTACCATAATGACATTGCCAGTGGTAAGCCTGGAGCGTCCCTTGATGTAGATATGATAGCAGACAATCAAACGTTTCAACTTCATTTTATTTTTGAAGGTGTTCATACACAATTTTGTGCTATATCTTCTTTCATAGAATGAAGCTGAATTGCAAATGAAGAAAAATAATAGCAGTTCAAAAAATCTATGAAGAAAAAGGAACTAAAGAAATGCAATGATCGGCTCCAAAGACATCAAACCACTACTAACAAAACTGAGAGTCTAAAATATGATAGGGAATAGTGTGAGTTGTCCTGAAATAAAATATTTTATTTTCAATTTCAACTAAAACATAATTACTCAGCCATTTAATGTTATTAATAAATGTTTAATTTATGAAAGAGATAAATGGTTGGCCACAAGTACATGAGTTACTAAATGCACACAAATAAGTGAATTTGATATTCAAAACTATCTACAACGAAATCAATTCTTGTCCATTACTCATTTATGTTTGCAATAAGCATCTTTCTTTGTTTTTCTTAATCTTTATTCATAGTTACGTGCATATTTCACATTCTATAATTAGGATATCAAATGCTATGGCTGAACACTAGCATGATGTTTGTGTTGTGGTATAGATGTGTGGAAACATAATTATAAGATTGTTATATTATAGAGATCATAAATCTAGATATCGCATATTAGTTCTAGCTCTTCTTGGATATGGTATCAAAGTTGACATACAGTCATAAAGCCATTATTAGCAGATCTATCCATTTCTAGTAAAGAGAATTGAGAAAGTCATTTTGATATTGAGAGTTTCTTATATGTTTACCTATTGATCATTATTAAGCCATAATATTTAGGTCTATTTATCTCTCTTGTAAAACCCCTGTAAGTGTCCTAGATTGTCCCTACCACTCACTCTTCAATGAAATAGTGGAGTTCTAAAGATTTGTTGCACAAGATGGTGTTGAACGTATCAACAAGGCTAGCATGGAAGGCATGTTCAAGCTTCCACTTGTACAACTTACAACAAATGATTTGTTGATAGAAGAAATTATCGAAATAGGGATACAATCGAAAGACAAGTAAGTACATACAAACCTCCTCAGTTGAAATTAAAATCTTTGTATAAAAAGAGTACATTGAATCCCAATCCATCAAAGAATTTTATTACTAGGTCTACATTAAGCACATTGTTGTTCCTAGAATGAAAGCAATTGAGTTAACTTTAGAATATGACCCCTAACAAACTTTCTAGACCAAAATGTTATCTGCATTCCCTCCTGAAGAGATTGAATATATTAGGAGACACAAGGATGTTAATTTTGTGCATTTTGGTACTATTCAAGTCACAAAAGGGTCTTGTATTCCTGAAAATTTATACTTGTATCATATCTTGCACTCTATGACTATCATCAAGTTGACTATAATAATGCTTGTCAATTTTCTAGACTATCTAGATTGAGCAAAAACTCCATGTGTTTTACCTTTTCCCAAAATCTTACTGCTCATGCAAGAGACAAATCTCATGCAAAAGTTAAGTATGGTTCTTTAAATTTTTTTTTTTGGGGTGGTGGTGGGGGGGGGTGTTAGTTCTCTTTATGGGTTGAATATGTATGGAAAATTCAAATATGTCATAATCCAAATACAAATCCCATATTCCATGATGAATACCAATAATCCTTACATTCCTAGATAGTTGGCCTTATGTTAGAACTCTTAACGGAGAAGTTTAACTCCAAAAAGGTTACATAAACACAATAGAGATACCGATGGAGACTTAATTGGATGTAGCATGACGCACCAAAGTTGTTAGAGTATGCTAAGCTAGTACATAATGTTTCCTAAAGCCACATTAGTATTTTACCCAGATCATTATCTACCAAAAATAACTATTCTAATCCTTTTGAGGATTCATTTCATGGTGCTAGATCTTCATTTAGTTTCACTTCTTGTTGGAGAAAAGAACAGTTATTTCTTGAGGTAGATGAATATCCCATCAACAAAGGACAAGACCCTTTCTAGAATATAACAAATTCTACTCCAACAAAAGATCATGGGGGTTTCACTTAGTGAACTTGGGTTATAACACATGCATTCATAACATACTATATAATCCCCCTATTTTCAGAAAATATTGCCCTTGACTCTTTTTTTGTCACCCCCTCCCAATACATAGCCTGAATTAAAAGCCCCTATTTTCACCAAATATTGTATTTTTTCATAGCTCAAATTAAACCCCCCCAATATGAATGCACGTGATATAATAAATTGCTTAGTTAACTTGAAGCCCCCATGAAAAAGATAAGGGAAAGAAGATTGTTAAATATCATGTATTTTGTATCATGGTTTATACTTTACCAAGAGTAGAAACTCTTGAATGGTATAAGGAACAAAAAGAATCCTATTTCAATAATGGAAGATTGCCTCCTATAAGAGGAAGTTTTAAGTTAAAACATGAGATAGTTTCCCTATTCCAATACGCTTTCCAGCCCAACATAGCTGGAGAGAAAGAGACATCTAATGAATTCAAACAAAGAAATTGTATTTCAAGGTTCTATGAGAATCTACAACATGATATAGATGATTTTTGTACAAAAAAATTATCTTTCAAAGATTCAGTTGTTGTTATCCATAACAATGTATAGAAGATTGGTAATATTGTTGTAGCTAAACATAATAGTTTGAAGTACACCAAGTTGTCTTTAGGACAACTCAAAACTTACTTTGAACAAATATTAAATAATTTAAAAAAACTAGGAGATGATATTGAAACCGTACCCAACTATGTCTAGCCATCTAAACTATAACATACCTTTGTCATCAGTACATTTAATAGAATAGATAAATCTTTTAATGACTTATCAACATCGTTAGATTGTCTTGTTAATCAGGATTAAAAGCCTGAACGCATAGCTCTTGTTAATCTTTTAATGAGTTATCAACATCGTTAGATTGTCTTGTTAATCAGGATTGATTTCCTTATGATGATGAGAACTACCTATTCCATACAACCCTAGTATCTTGACATTGATAATGTTGAAGACCCCTGTCAATTGCTACAATCTAGATTGTTTATCTAGATTGACCAAAAACTCTATCTAGGTCGGCCTCAAATGCATTCATCGCTATAAATAAAAAAATTTAGGATGCCTCATGTGATTGATGCATGCATTTGAGGTCGACTTGTGTAGAACAGTGGATTAACAAAGCAACTACAAGAAATATTACTTCTGGGTACTTCTAACCTTGAAAGAGTCTTTCTAAATATCAAATGATGAAGGAATCCACAATCAATTTCAGTTTATGAGGCCTCTAATCCCAAAAGCCCCAAATTTTCATCAAAAAGCCCTAAAATCTATGGTTTCTCCAATCTCCCACATCCATTTTACAACTTTTGCATTTTTTTAGTTTCAAAAGCCATTATTGGCTTTAGGATCTCATGAGTGATTTTATTGATTTTGTTTTATGTTGGACACTCCTCCTTGGTCTCAAAGGTCTTCAAATTTGAATTTGTTTGCCTTGGTGCACCTGCACCACAAATACCTTGTTGTAGTTTCAAAGGGTAGAAAAAAATAAGCATTTTATTTACCGTCCTAATAGACCATCCATCATAACAATTATTACCAATATTGATATGTGCATTGCAAACAAAGTCCTAGAGGAAGGCTCTTTCTATTGTAATACCAAGTGAGTGTTCATAGACCTTTTGTAGGGTCCTCCTAGCCTAGAGTTAGGATTTTGAAGCCTACATACATTGATTTGGCCTTGTGGCCATCGATGAGTGCTCACCCAATAGGACAAGTCTTGAGACTAACAATTTTGGAAGTGTGGCATTGTTGAGAGCCAACACTTATGTGTGAGCCCCGTCTTCACGTATTATGATTAGTTTCCATATTAATACTTGACCCTATCCTCATGGTGTTGGCTCAATTCATATTAGTGTGTTTTGTTGAAGAAACAAGATGTGAGAAGTTTGATGTAGAGGCAAGGGTAGAACTCAGTATTTCATACTAGGACAGCAACCACATTGATTAGACAAGTCAGATAAGGTCTCTCCAATGTTTAGGATACTGAATTCACATTACACACTCATGGATTACCCCAATTAGACATTAGTCAACTTAATATCTTATACAAGGATCGCATACCACAAAGCCATTAGATATGTTTTGAGATGAAAAAGAAGAGTTAGATGGTTTTGGTTCAATGATGATAATTTCTATTTTCAAGTAATTTGATTCGGTATATTATACTGAAACTTGATTTCATAACTAACATTTCAACTTCTATATAACTAGTTCTATAGCCCGATTTTCTTGCCTATGAAGAAAGACCATGTCAGACAATATCAACGAACAACAAAATAAGGAGACAATTGCTAGATTGTGGTCTAACTTGAAAAGAAAAGGTGATGGAAAATGTTATTGTCTGTGCAAAATTTGTAAGGGGTTAAAGACTAGAAGACTTCTAATCAAAACAACGAAGAAACACTGTACGCTGCATGGTCACATTGAAGGTGGACATGATTATCATCCATTGGTAAGTTTTTAATTATATCATTTTAACAATTTATATACATAATAAATCACCTAATGATGAGGTCATGATCACGGTTTATTTATGTTTATCAATTTTATATAGGTCGAGCACCTCGAAGCACATGGTATGGATCAACACAACCCTGAGAATATGGTTTTCAAAGTGGACGAACATGGAGGTGTGAATATCGAAGCTGAAGATAATGATCCCATCGAAGATGACGATCATGAGCCAGAAAACATAGTTGAAGATGATGGCACAAATACATTGATCCATGACTCATTTAGTACTCGCGCAGCTGATCATGATGATGAAGATGACCTTGATGTTGTTTGTGATGTCCCTCTACTTGAGAAGGCATCTGAGGCCCTTTACAAAGGCTCATAGGCAACTCTTCTCTCTATTGTATTGTTGTTTATGAACTTGAAGGTTATGAATGGTTTATCCAACATAACAATGTCACGTATGTTAAGGTATGTCATATATGTCATAATAAACTGTGAATCATGTTGTACCATAATGTTCTTTATATTAACAAATTATATTTTTTTGTTGTAGATTGATAGGTGAGTTTTTGTTACCACCATCAAATATTCTACCTCAGTCATACCGAGAATCATTTGCTGTTATGAAAGATATTGGAATGGAGTATCAAGCAATAGATGCTTGTCCCAATGATCATATTATATATCACAAACAACATGAATTTGAATTGAATGCCTTGAATTTCATATCAATAGATATCGAATAGATCAAATAACAAAAAGGGTTCCTCGCAAGGTTCTTCTCTATATTCCCATTATTCCATGTATGCAACGATTATTCAAGTGCACTAGCTTGGCACAATTTATGGATTACCATGCACACAATAGAAGTCGAGATGACATTATTCGAATGCCTACGGATGGTTTAGTATTTATGGACATAGAGGAAAAGTGGCCACACTTTAAAGAAGAACCTCGTAATCTCGGGCTTTCATTGGCAGTGAACGGTGTCAATCCATTTGGAGAGATGAGATCTGTTTACTCAGTATGGCCTATTTTTGTTATCAACAATAACATTCCTCCATGGATGTCAATAAAGAGGGAGCACATAATGTTGGCAATGATTGTTCCAGGTATTTTATCATTTAAATATAGTCATCTAAATTTAATTATAAATATTGTAGTAAAATGGTCATAATAATTATGTAATGTTTTTGTTCATTCGATTAGGTAAGTACCAAGTTAAAGATATGAATGTATATATCGAGCCTCTTATCAACAATTTGCTAGAGTTATAGAATGGTGTCACTATGTATAATGTCTCTAGACCAATAGGACAAAGACAATTTCAATTCTATGTGATGCTTCTATGGACAATACATGATGCCCCGAGGCTAACACATTTTTGTGGTATGTTATAGTGTTTAAGTTGTGCATGAACATTGTAATTGAAAAAATTATCATATTTAATCCAATTATACATTATCTTGTAGGTCTTCAAACAAAGGGAAAATTTGCATGTCCTGTTTATGGTCCAATGATGAAATCTCCTCATTCAAAAAGTTTAGGAAAGCAGGTGTTTGATGAGTATAGGCACTTTCTCCACAAAAATCATAAGTATCGAAATACTGAAAAACATCTTTTCAATGGGAAAGAAGAGAATACATCAAAGCCGTGAAGAATGACACCTCACCTGTGGAAGTTGGAATATAATAGAATTAACCTTCAAGGTAATGTCATTCCATCTATTGGTTTGTCATAAAACATCTTTTCTATTTTGTTTTGTTTACTGATGATGTGATTGATGATCATGAAGGTCATGAAGGCATAAATGACCACCTTCCTAAGGGACTAAAAAGTTATCGCCGACAATTTAGTAGGTTTCCCTACTACGAGCAGTTACAAATTGTTCATTTATTTGATAGTATGCATATTGGAAAGAATATAACAGAGATAGTATGTAAAATATTGGATGGAAGGCGTGGCAAAGAAAAAATTGTCAAAATATGTAGTGACATTCAAGATTCCAATCATGCAATGATAAATGTCATTCAATCAAATAGCCATGGAGACCAGATTAATATAAGTGAGCTTCCTTGGTTATTAATGGACCAACAAAGCAATGCTATAAAAGAACTCATACGAAATATTTGATTTCCCACAGGATTTGCTGAGAACATAAACAATCTCATATCAAAGAAAAGTGAATTTGGGCCAGGGATGAAAACGCATAATTGGCATACCTTCATTAAGGTAATTCATGTTCTTGTGTTTTTAGTATGTATTTAAGTACTGCGCGTACGTGTACTTTTCATTGTATTATGTTACAAAAAAATGAAGAGATAATTTAATAATCATTGCAGTACGTTCTACCTCTATCTCTCCCAGATGACTTCGACAATAATGCCAAGCAAGTCATATATGATCTTGGAAAATACATGAGGTAAGTAGTGATATTTGTTCAGTTCGTTGTATAGATATTATATTTGCGATTTGTTTTACTTGTTATGTAATATATTTTTTTACATCTTGAATACCTTGTAGGTGGTTGTCATGTAAAGAAATCCATAAAGACGATATAAAATATTGGAAGAGAAAAATTCCTCATTTAATGTGTAAAATGCAAAAGTGTCTACCTCTATCTTTTTTCAATGCACAAGAACACTACCTCATACACCAAGTTGAGGAGATTGAAATGTGTGGACCTGTACACACTAGGTCAATGTGGATGGTTGAGAGGCACTTGAAATTTTTGAAGGCTTTGGTTCGACAAAGAGAACATCCTGAGGGTTCTATGGTGGAGGGATATATGGTATACCAGACTATGGTGTACATTTTTTAATATCTTCCTAAGTTTACAGCAAAGATCCACGTGGATCACATTTGGGATCCCAACACCATTAACAAATTCGAAGGGGAGTACTTGACAGGGAAAGGTAGATTCAAGAAAGTGAGAGGTAATTATAAATGTTATTGTAGTTAATTAATTCTTAATCTTGAAAATAAATCGATTGTAAGATGTTATTTATTTTTTGTACAGTTGGTCGAGAGTGGGATGCACTACATTTGTATATTGCAAACAATATTGATTGGATGACGGTATGGATTGAACATTGTCAATATTATGGACGCATATTAACATGGGAAGGTGTGGCTTCATTGGTTAAAGAAGCACATTGTAATGGAGATTCCAATGTTATGCAAAGGGAAATTGATTTAGCATATGGTTTAAGAGATAAACAAGTATGTATAAATTTATTAATCACCCATATGTTTATCAACTCACAATGCAATAAATTTTACATGTTTGGCATATCACAGGTCAAACACCACAATGCTATGTGCTGCAATGGTCATAAATTTTGCATAAAAAAGTTGGATGACATGAAGAAAACTTGTGATTCTGGCATCACTGCAGTCTTTGAGGTGACAAATATTTCATCGAGAAATGTCATACATCCTCAATAGTCTCAAAATTGATACTATGGTATTTTGGATGATATACTTGAGTGTGACTTTAATTCCTTCAAATTAGTTTTGTTCGTTGTCAAATGGTACAGGCTACGATTGAATAAAAATGATCCTGATAGAACTGTTATTGAACATGATAATGGTTTTATAATGCTAAATACAAGGTCATTTGAACCAGTTGGGGATGAGCCCTATGTTCTTTCAAGCCAATGTGAGCAAGTATTTTACTCAGAGGTTCCATATAAACCGGGTTGGTCATTTGTTGTTAGACATGGTCCAAGAGGAAGGCCGATAAAGTATAATGTGATGGAAGAAGAAGATATCGAAGAAGAAGATACCAAAGAAGTAGAAGATGAAGTGGATGATGATCATGATTGATAGTTTCTCAATGATGATGAAGAATAACAAGAAGAAGAAGAAGAAGATGATGATGATGATGGTGATGATGATGATGATGATGATGATGATGATGATGATGATGATGATGATGATGATGATGATGATGATGATGATGATGCTGATGTTGATGTTGATGCTGATGCTGATGGTGGTGATGGTGATGGTGATGGTGGTGATGATGATGGCGAAGATGATGAGGATGATGATGATGATGATGATGATGATGATGATGATGATGATGATGATGATGATGATGATGAAGATGTTGGCGATGATGACCTTGATGTTCATGATGATGAAGAATGAAATGTATGAGGTATGCCATTAGTATATTATTGATTTAATATTGAATTCTTGATAGAATTTTTTTTACATAATTAATTCATTATGTTTTGAATTCTAATGCCATTACATAATTAGTTCATGATGCACCTTTTAATATGGAGATGGAGATAGGGAGAGTGACTAGTTATGTGACATTTTTAAAACTATGTTTATTTATGGAAATTAGATTGTTTATTAGCTAGGTGATGGATGTTGATTTAAAATACATATGTGATGGATCACATGTTTATGATGATGCATATGGCATTTTTCAAACTTTGTGTTTATTTATAGAACATGGATTGTTTATTACCTATGTGATGGATGGTGATTTATGATACATATGTGATGGATTACATGTTTATGATGACACATATGTGATGCTAATTGTGATGCTCAATTACATATATGATGACACATCATGTGATGCTTTTGATGCTTATGATATGTATGTATTTATTGTTTATCAACTTACAAATGTAGTAATTCTTATGATTCTCAATTGATGGTGTTGATTCTAGGTATAGTCCCTGTGTGATGTTGTCACCCTTGGTGGGAACAGGTCGTTGACTACAGATATCATCAACCATTTAGTTGAGGATCTTGCATAGTCTACATAAAGTAAAGGTAAGGAATTAAAAAATTTACAATGATTTTGATGACAACATCTTTTTATTATTTAATACTATTTTTGTCTACAAAGTTCACATTGTTCATATTGTGTACTATGTAATTTTTAGCTAACATAAGATAATTGAATTACATTGTACAAGACCCTGAACACCTTTGACGAGGATCCTGCACAGTCTCATGGATGGACAGGTATAACTAGTCAATACACCCTATACAAATAGTTTTTTTTTTTTAAATTACTTGGAAAAAAAACTTCCTCGATTTTTTAAACCTCGACATTAGCAGCAAATATTATATAGTTATCAACACCTGAGGCCCCGATTGGACTTATTCCAATTTTAATCCCAAAATCAACTTTAGGGCTATCTTCTTCATCAACATTATCCTTATTTGCAAAAGTTCTCTCTCATTACTAACTAACTCTCTCATTTCATGGAGTGCAGGTACCCCCAAATAGGTATTTGTCAGATCTATCTTCGTTGAGTGAGGAAAATGTAGGAATAGAAAATGAAAGTGACACATGTAGTGGGTCTACAATAGGGAGATCAACAAGAGGCCAAAAGAATAGAAGAAAATTCAATAAACGCATGAAATTTTTCCTTGCTCAAGGGGGGTCATGTTCTTATGATGATGAGACCAAAGGCAACATTGAGGTGCCACTAAGGTACAGACATCTACAGAAACAATGGGTGCCCAAGGAACTTCCTCCAATAAACACCGACTTTTGTGTTAACGATAGGATATATCCCATAGCACCTTTGTCGTTACATGGTTTAGGCTTATTTTCCATGGACGACATAAAGGTCTATTACAATAGAGTTGCTAAATTGATGGAGTTTGTTGGACCTTGTTACAATTACAATAATTGGATGCAGATTGTTAAATATAAAAAAAGTATGTGTAGGTATGCACTATCAGCAAAATATATACAATAAAAAGATAATGATCAAAGTAAACGAGTGGTTGTATACATTGATGGTCGGCCAAAAGCAACAGGGAATATTGCAGGTTTTATAAATAGTACATGACCTGGGTCAACTAATAAACAACCCAATTGCATATTTGAGGCGCATGAGGGAAATCATGTATTTGTATGTGCGATAAAATCAATAAGTGTAGGCGAAGAGCTTCTAATCAATTACAGTTTGAATCGTATAGGTAAAAACAAAGTTAATATCATGGGGGTGGTACATACTATATACCATTTAAATTAACCAACCTCTAATTAATGAATCCAATATACCATTTTATTATGAAGTTTTTTTGTTAAGTCTATTGGTTTAATTTCGCTAACGTTTTTTATTTTTTTTTTTGTCACAGGCTGACATGGATCCATCACATATCGTAGATAGGGATGTAGCTTATGACACTTCTACCGAGCAGGTAAACCTCATTGTAATTGTACAAATTAGATAGAAGAAAACTGTTACATTATTATGTTCTTTTTTTTAGTAAACCTCATTGTAATTGTACAAATTAGATAGAAGAAAACCGTTACATTATTATGTTCTTTTTTTTAGTAATTTATACTAATTTTATAATTGTTAATGATATTCTTGACACAGACGGATGTTTGGGGAAATGGAAAGGGAGTTGCAGTACTTGAGCACCTTTCTAGGGATGTGGAATCATTAGGGTTAAGCGATGATGACCCTGAAGATCCCACACACCTTATAAAATTTTTTTAGATGCCTCTTAGGAAAATTAGAAAAGAGATTGTTGCTTTGGCAGCTGTGAATCCTATTATTGATGAGATATGAGAGAGGGTGGAATTATTGCTTCGGACAACAGAAAACTTGCAAGTAAGCAGTAACGAAAGATTTAATTATAACAAAAGTTCAATAATGGTTTATATCTTATTCTCTTTTATGTCATTAACTAAAATATGTACATATTGTTTTTACAGGAATTTATCCGCCCTCATCAAAGTCATTCCCACGATCAGGGTGTTGCAAGATCTTCAGGTTATGATGATTTTCTTGTATTATCACTTGCTTGGCTTATCACTCTGAGTACCCAAAATACATCATACTTGATACTATCAATTTTCAAAACAAAGGTTAATCCTTGTTTACAATTCTTGCACTTTTCATATATTTAATGTATTATTCTTTAGGTGTTGTCAATGTTACTATGCAAATGTCGTCGTTGCCTCATTAGAGGTTACCCTCACCTATATTGTCGACTGCAATGTCGGCAACACATAGCATGCAGACATCCTCTAGTGCACGTCATATTGGCCCGCTCATTGTTGGTAGATCCCTATTTTTCTCTATCTTATGTCATGTGTTTATTTCCCTTCAAGCATTCTTTCTTGAATTCTAATGCCATTTCATAGTGGATTCATTATTTGCAGGAGGAGATTCACATGAGGATGTGCCTGAGGCGACTACTGTTGATAACATACCATCATTTCTTGGATCTTCTCGTATTGCTAGTATGAGAACGTTGCAGGCCACATTGGTGGTGAGCGATGAAGAAATGATTCCCTTAAAGATACAAAAGGTTCTAGGTACTTTAAAATTATTATTATATATACTCTAATTGTAATTTACTTTATGATCACTCGTTTTGGACTAATGATCCCATGAATTTTTTGCAGGCAATGATATTTTCTATAAACATCTTAGTGACATTGCATTGCAGATATTTGGGCCCACCATACATAAAAGGTGGTACATCATATGTGAACTAACCCTAATCCACTATTTTGATTTCATATCATTGCTAGAATAGTTTTCCTTTGATCCATTTCTTGAAGTGTAATAAATGTAGCTTCAATTCATTTCTAAATCTAATAGGTTTGTTTTTTCTTTAAAGGGTGGAATGACCAAGAAAAAAGGTTAAAAGATGAATTGACAAACCAAATGGTTGAGTGGTTTGGAAATGACACCTTTGACAAAACCAAGCTCCTTGAAAAATCTGGCACATATCTAAAGTATGTGATGGACCAATACAGGACCCATTTAGAGAGGGACCTAAAGTGCAAGCATCCCCCCATGATTCTAGAGAGGGACCTAAAGTGTGAGCGTCCCCCCATGATTCCAGAGAGGGAGTGGAAGAACCTGATTTTGGATGCCAAGGAGAGAATTGAAAGGAAAAAAGGAAATACACCACTAGACGCTAGAAGAAGGTACGAGATACTATTAAGAATGTAATTATGTACTAATTAATTACTCTTTATATTTATACAATCTAACATATTTCAAACTTTATATAGACTGAGTGACATGTCAAAGGCAACCAAGGCAAGGCAAGAAAAGAACGGGCAACACAAACTCGGCTCTGGTGGTTACTTGAAACTTGTTGCATGAATTGTAAGTATCTCACGTAAATGAAATATTGCATCAAAATATTAATAAACTGCAAACATTTTTTTTTATCAAACAATGCAAGCAAAATTCACGGTACCAAGCAAAAATGCAAGGTTCTGAATTCAATAGAGCGCCCACAGAAGATGACAAGAGAATTGCCTACCAGCAAGGTTATTCAACCGTGGCTGATCGGCTACAAGAATTGAGTAGGAATACACAACATTCGAGTGCATCTGTCACATAGGTAAATATGCTAAATGGAAATTGTTTCAAATTGAATACTTTACCAATAATCTAATTGATGTTGAGTTCCAACATAAAGTGACTATATTTGTTTTAAATAAGCAAGCAGTGATAACAATGTGCATGTCATTGGAATGCAGTCTGCTAATCGTGAAATACCACCTGCACATGAAGGTCCAGATGTGCATCCCAGTAGTGGAGGTATTCATTTGCTATTCAAATTTATTTACTTATCTATTAATACAATTAAACATCTTAATTTGTAATTAGAGTAGTAATTAATGTAACCTTTTCTGTTAATATTTTAGAGCATGTAGTCGGTGGTGAGCAAGTGGAACATGATCTGGGTACACAACATCAAGAATGTGATGTTCCCCACTCAGGTAAAGAGGACCACTGTTATTGCTTTAAACAAATATAATTGCAATTGGTGTTTAGCATTAATGCAACCTTTAGTATTTCAACTCCAGATGATCTAGAGGGTGTTCAACATCTTGAGGTTGAGGCTACACGAAATGATGTGGCCCCATCAGGTAAAGAGCACAACAATTATGTTCTCTAAATTAATGAAATACTTGTAACAATAATATTTTTATTTTTTTTAATTTAACCCATTTCTTTGTTATTGTAGAGGACCCCCCTTTGCTTCAGTGTCCTCGTCCTTAGTATAGGACTAGGCATACATCAAGATCACGAGCAGTTGGCGGAACATCTGCAGAGGGGGGAAATGATGAAGAAACCGATGTTCCACTTAGTCTTTTCATATCTTCAAAGAAAAAACAAAGAAAGAAATGATTGTAATCTAAATTATTTGATAATGACTGATTTTTATGTGTTAGTGAATGTAATTATGTGCTAATTAATAGTTATGGATGATATGTGTTAATTAATATTGATGAATATTGCGTGTTAATTAATGTTAATAAATTTTATGTGTTAATGAATGTTATGTGATATTAATGAATGAATGCTATATTTTATTAATGGTAGAAAGAATGAATGAATGAATGTTATAAGATGTTAATGGGGAATTTAGAGTGATGTTAGGGGGGGGGAGGGGCCAAATGAGCTTCCACCTTCATGTGGTTGGCCCTGTTAAGTAGAGAATATTAAACTATTCTTGAAACCAAGAGAATCTCAACAAGATAACCCACTTTTCAATATTTCATTATGTTGCATAGTTAATCTTATTGAATAATGTATATTGAATCTCAATTGCAGGGTCCAACAGAGCCAACATGAACAACAACACCACAAGTTGCTGGGTATAATGAACTCCCATATTGTCTTGTTTGTACACAAACAATATGAGTTGCTTCTAGTGTTGATATCCAAGGTGGGACTACAAAAGTTATGAATATGCCTCATCCTTTTAAGTTTTTTTATTACTTGTAAGTAATGAATATGCCTCATCCTTGTAAGTTTTTTATTACTTGTAAGTCATGAATATTTCTCTTTAGTTGATTAAAATCATTTCAGTGAATGCAAATCTTGATTATTATAAAGTGATATCCACACTATCAATTCCAAATTGAAACCCTTTCAGTGCATGAATGTTGTTTGCCAAAATGCCATCTCAAAAGTATCAGCAAACAAACATTGGCGTTCACAAAATCAAGAAAGAAAAACTGAAAATTAGTAGTAGAGCATTGAAGTAAACTGTTTGTCAAGAAGCATAGTTGAAAAGGTGCAAAAGAAATTGGTTTCAAAATAGGGGTAGACCATTACAAATTGGCAACTTGGCATCACTTCTCTTCTTATTTCTCCTCAATCCTCTTGCTTTGCACTCTCACTTTTTCACCTGGCACCTGCAAATCTCACTCTCACATTCATAGTTGTCAACTTCTTGCTCTTTGTTTTTGTGAGTTGAAACAAAAATAGGAGGCAGTTTTATAAAGTTGGTGGGGTTTGGGTGAGGCCCATAGGTTGTGATGGTTTGACCTTGGGCATGGAGTTTGAAAAAAAGTTCTGATTTTTTTTAAATCACTTATGGGATGTTGGGATGGTAAGGAGGCTCTTGGGAGTCCCTCAAATGTCTCAAGGATGTCCTAGAGATGTCTCGGAGATAATGGCATTGGATTGCACTGGGTGGCAGGGGGACGTCCCATCCAAGTCCCTGTATTCTGAAGGTGTCCCCATTTCAAAAACAAATAGTTTTGGGGGAGGAAATGCCCTTGTGGAAACATGAACCCGGTGAAGACATTAAGAGGGCATGAAGGCACAACCAAGGGCCATTGAGTAGAAGACAAAGGAAAAATCTTGGAAACAAGAGGAGGAGCACTTGGAGAAGAAGGTAGGGAAAATAGTTGTCCGACCAATAGAGAAGCTGAACTCTGAGGGAAAACTACCAGAGATAGCAAGAAACTCTCCACCCAAAGAAGGGGAGACAAAACCAACAATCTCTTCTTAGAGAGGAGCTCTAGACCCCAAATCTGAAGAAAGAAATAGAGCTAAAGTAAGTGAATTGGATAACAACAAGAATGTAAAGTGCACCCCTGATTTGCTAACCAAAATGCTCAAAATTAAATGAAAATATTTAATGAATACACAAAACTATATACATATGCAAGCGCACCATGGTTGAGATGGTCCAACTCCCTAGTCTCACTCTATGACAAAGCTCATACCATATCTAAATCAAAGACATCTCAAATGCATTGTCCATGGAAAGCTGCAAAATGCCATTTTCATACATAAGCAAGACATACACAATTGGGCACAATCACCAAGAGAATGGTAAAAGGTGTGTTTGAGATCACTGTCCTAATTGTGATTTGGTCATGAAGAGATCACCGTAAATTTGTCAACCTTTTTGGTGATCTCTTCGTGACCACACCACAATTAGGACAATGATCTCAAACACACTTTTTACCATTCTCTTGGTGATTGTGTCCAATTGTGTATGTCTTGCTTATGTATGAAAATGGCATTTTGCAGCTTTCCACCGACGATGTATTTGAGATGTCTTTGACTTAGATATGGCATGAGCTTAGTCGTAGAGTGAGACTAGGGAGTTGGACCATCTCAACCATGGTGTGCCTGATCATATTAGCTTGAAACCATGCACCTCATATTAGCCTCAAACCTATGCCCCTATTGGTAGGTGGTGGGGATAGAATATCATTCACTGTACATATCAATGATTGGATAATAATAAAAAAAAATTGATAAAAATTATCATTGTCGGAATTACGATGAATACCAAGCTTTCGACTGATGATGTAATCAGCAGACATACAACGTTCTCGTTAGTGAAATGTTTTGGAATCATCGCACTTCCGAGTCAAACCACACAAACATCTGACGAGGTTGTTGTATGTGCGATGGTACTTCGTAATCAGATGGTCATTGATGTCTTTGAATGGACCGACGACACAAGCATCAGACAAACAACATCACCATCAGTGCAAAGTTCCAAATCGTCATCGGCTTTGTGATGAAATCTACTGATTCTGATGACTTTTTTGACCAAAAGAGAATTCATACCCACTGTCGGCAGAGTCCATGGGATTGTTGTATTTCCAACGAGCAAGGCATCATCGACCAATCCGACGATGATTTTTCGATGGCTACTTTTGTCGGCACTCCGATGAAAATTAGTTGCAAATCCGACAATCGGCCGTCGGAAATCAGCTCCAAATGTACTAGTGACATAGACTCATTCTCATACTAGTTATCATCAAACCTCCCATGGAGAAGAACTACCACCATGCATGACCATGATGATACCCAAGATCATACCAATGTGTACAATTATACTCAATCAAACATTCAAAATCATGATAGAAGGAGACCATGTGTCAAATTTGGGGGCAATACTCAAGATCACTCTTATGACACCTCCTATCTTCATAGTTGTGACATGTATTGACCTAGACCTAGTGCTCTTGATTACAACACCATACCAAGTGTTCCATATACAAGTTATAACTATGTTTCTCCTCCATATGAACACATCTATGATCAATACCATCCATACATGCATTATATCCCTCCTCCTCTCCCTGGTGGCTCAGACATGAGACTAGCTCAAAGAAGGAAGACACCACCCAAGAGTGGCTTACAATAACAGATAAAGGATTTATAAAATAAAATGGCAGACATGAATACATCAAAGAAACAATATACAATTAAATATATATGTCCTTACCCATTTGATAGAAGCATTCCAATGCCTCCATTTACTCCACATTTTTTTACACCAAAGTTTGATAAGTACAAAGGCAAAGGGGATCCTAAGGCACACATAAGATAGTTTTTTCATAGCTTGCATTGAGGTAGCAAGAGAAGAAACATACTTGATGAGATTATTCCCACAGAGCTTAGGTGAACAAGTAATGGAATGGTTCTCCCAACTTCCACCTACAATTAAATCATGGAGTGACCTAGCAAAGGCTTTTATACAACACTTCTCATATAATATTGAAACAGATTTGTCAGTGGATACCTTGTGCAATACTAGGTAGAAAAATGGGGAATTTTTCTCATCATTTTTCCAATGATCGAGAGGTCTTGCTATTCGATTCTCTTGTGATATACCACCAAAAAAATGGTAGAGATGTTCACTCAAAATGTCAACAAGGATATTGGATATGAGTTCAGAAAATCTTGTTTGTCTACCTTGAAGGAGGTCATTGAGAAAGGAATGGCACCAGAAAAAGACCTTATTGAACAAGGTGTCATTGAGATATTCAAAGAAAACAAAGAGGAATCAAACGGGAAAGACAAACCCAATTTTTGGAACAAAAATTAGAGCACAATCAATGACGGGATAGTAGATGCAAATGTTGTGAAACCTAAGATTACTTTCCCCAGTGCAAGTTCTTCTAATATGAATGATCAAGTGAACAATCAAAGGAAATCAAAACCTGAAGAAAGTACACTATGCTGTGAGAACTGATTGAAATCATATTCAAAAATTTAGTGGCAAACAAGATCATAATAGTACCAAATAATCCACCATATAAGCCAAAAGTAAAACCAAATTGGTGGAATGATGATGAATATTGTGAATACCACAAGAGTAAATGGCATTTAACTAGCAATTGTCATAGATTGAAGAATATCATACAAGATCTTATTGACAACTCGACGACATAGAAGTTGATGGTCATATATCTAATGAAGAGTATACGATGTTTAAGGAACCATTTCCTAAACATGACAAGGGAAAAGCTAAAACTATAGACAATCAAGCTAATTATACCAAGATTCCCTATGATTATGATTCTACTATTAAGCATATTTCAATGGACAGTCATGTTTCGACCATTATCCTAAAGGACAAAACTCTCGAAGGTTCTACCTAAAGGAGTAAAGTTGTTTTGAAAGGCATTGGACCATCTTCCTCATCTTCCAAAAATGAAACCTCTGAATGTAATGTCATAACCCACCAAGGTAAAGTCATCTTGCAAGGCATTTCATCTAGGAACACAACCTCCTCATCCACCAAGAATGAGTATGACCTTGTAGATCAGCTAGGGAAAACACATGCCCTCATTTACATCCTTGAGAATTACTCATACCCCCTTCACATAAGGCCATCCTTGATAAATTATTGAGAGAAAATTTTGTACATAATGATTTGAACATGGACCAATTTAAATTGATGGTGGGATACCTTTATGTTCTGTGTAGCCTTACATTCACAGAAGCCGCTGATGCATCTGTAACTCAACCTCATAATGCACCTCTACATATCGAAGCCTTTCTCCATGAAAACTAAATAAAACAAGTCTTGATAGATGGAGGAGAAGATCTGGACATTTGTACATTGAATATGATTAAGCAATTACGATATTCTGAAAAGGTTGTGAATTCTACACATGCAATCACCATTAAAGGATATGATGACGACGAGTGCTCATCTAAGGGTACAGTCACCTTACCTCTTAGAGTTGGGCCATTTATGAAGTATGTGGTATGTTAATTCCTTGATTTAGAGCTCACATACAACATACTCCTAGGAAGTCCATGGATTCACAAAATGAGAGTCGTTCCCTCAACATATCATCAATGTGTCAAGTTCGCACATAATCTAGTTGAAGTGACTGTTAATGGTGATCCAAATCCATTCATATATTGCAATAACCTATGACCAAAATCAGAAACAATAATATCAGTCAATAGAGAAGCTACTCCATCATCTGCATATCTTGATCCTGGATCATTGAAACCTTCTAAATTAAAACAAGTAGAGTTCAAAGAAAAAATCAAGGTTAAAGACATGGAATGTGGTGAGTATATCTTTCATGTTGATCAACTCCCACTATCTCCTAACACATTTAGTTGATAGGAACAACCTACAAACAATTTGCAATATCAAGGAATTGGGTGTGAACCACCTAGTGTTGTGGCTACTAAGTCTGAATGCAAATCTCCTCTAGTTGGGCAAGTAGCTCTTGATATCAATAGTCCTAAGAGTGATTCCAACAAAGAATCTATTGAATATATCACCAACCCTCTTGAGAAATCATATAGCCTTACCATTTCATCCACTCATTCCATTTCCACTCCACTCCTAGGATTGGATCAACAAGAATCACAAAAGACCTTACTCATTGGGGATGAAAAATCAAGCTTTGAAAAGAAAAATATAAAATTCAAAAATAAAGAGAAGTCCTTCAGTCCAAATCAAAATAAAAAGCTATTGGACTACAAAAATCAAAGTCAAGGATAAAAATCCTATGAAGAAAAAAGAACAAGAGTTGATCTCCCCTAATACCAAAATATTTGCGAGCAAAAGTTTTAATATTTCAAGTCAAAAATAATACTTGTTGATCCTAAGTTTCCATCATGCCATCCTACTTTCACTTATTTTCACAATCATAAGGCTTCATAACTCATCCGCTTGTTCCACATATATATTCCCTTTTGGCGATACATCACATCAATGGACCTTTAATGGAACTTCCTCGAAGAAATTTGTTGTCAGGGATGCCCAAAATTCTTTAGGTGACACACATATGGGCCAATGTAGTTCACACATTAGTAATTTTGCCTTAGTTCCCTCATCAAGGAAGACAATCAAGGGACCAACACATCATTCAGTCAAGGAACAACGTAGCTACAATCATAAGGTAACGCCTCACACATTTGAGGTGGGTGACTTAGTTCTTAGAGAAAATCCTAAAAAATCCACAGGACGGAGAAAAGAAACAAAAATTTGAGCCCAATTGGCTTGGTCCTTACGTCATCACAACAGTCTATGGATTAGGTGCATATCATCTCTCAACACCAGATGGAGAACCTTTGGAAGATTTAATTAACAACATGCACCTTCATTGATTCTACACATAGCTTTTCAGAATATCCTAATAGAAAAACATACAAAAAAATATAAAAATATAAAAAAATAAAAAATAAAAAGTCATTACTTGGTGAAAACCTGGCAAACAGGCACCTTGTGACACAAAAAAAAAAATTGAAAAATTTGGAAAAAGTAAAAAGAAACAAATTTGTCCAATGGTGAAAACCACTTTGATGGCACCTTGGGAAATTACCATGGTGAAAACCGAGTTACCAATGCCATGTGTAGAGATATTTATCCTCCCTCCTTTAGGATTCAATCTTATCCTTTCACTTTGCACACATTCCCATCATGGCTTGTTATTGATCTACCTAAGATTGGTTAGCCAATCATAATAAACATCTCTTCTCACCCTTTCCTTCCATAATAAATTAGGTCCAATCTATAACTGGGGCAAAATCCTAAATCTAGTGATGGAAGTGGTACCCTAAGCATTGGATGTTTTAAGGAGCATCATCTTTTTGTTCCTCCTTTTTGCACATAATCCACAATAAAAGATCATCTTGTATCGCCAATATGCAATAAATTTTTGTTCTTCTTCATAATAAAGTATCAGTTTCATGGATTCAGTCAGTTTGAGATGAGGCACAAGCAGGAGTGGGCTTTCAACAAATCAAATCTTTCAGCAGACTTTGGTAACAACATGGTTTTCAGCATGATCTGTCCTTTATCAAGATGACAACATTGTGACCAAATCAAACATGTTAACATATGTGGCAAGAAACACAAATAACTTAAAGCTTTCATTGTGTGTTGGTGTCAAGTCTTGGTTTTATTTTGATTTTATCTTTTGGTGACATGTCTTTTAGCTTTTCTAGCTTTTCTAGGATGTCTCTAACTAGATATTATATCTCCAAGATGTCTTTGACTAGAAAGGCAAGGATGGGATATGTTCACCTATTGTTTTGTTGTTTGTGGATTGTCTCTTAGTAATTCTATAACTTGTACAAGGATATGCGGACACTATGAGTCTAGTGTGAACCGGGGAATTCCTTGTTTGTGACTGTCTGATCTCCATGCAAACAGGTATAATGACTTTCTAGGTCGAACCTATACCTCGATTGTCATAACCTATTTTCCATAATAAAGCTCAATGATGATAAAGCACAAGAATCTCTCTCACTTTCATATCTTCTATCTTCCATCCCCCTTTCCTAATTGACCTCCATTGTCCTTCGCTGAGTCCGTGTAGCCCACTATGGCGTGACTGAGTACAATGGCACACCAAAAATATCTACATTTCATGTAGTATTCACCATCATCATCATATCTTAGCATATCTTATTTCATGCATACATATATAAATCATAATCAAATCCCATTCTACACACACCACTTATTAGCATGTTACATATACATTTGTATTCTCATTATGTAAATAATTATAACATGTTAATAGTCATACATCCATCTACATATAGTACCTCCATATTTGCATAAACATATAAAACAGAAAAAGAACAAAAAATATTGCATATCATCATGTACATATTTTGCATCTATTACATCATCAGAAGCATCAAAGAATCATTATAGGAACATGCATACATAAATTGCATTAACATGTAGAATTATAAATACATAGTACACATGCATATAGCTTTTGCAAGCATGGAGCATCTCATATATATATATATATATATATATATATATCAAAAAATAATGTGTCGCATGATACAATAATGTTAATATCACATAAGGCTACAAAATCACCCAAAAGGTGTCTACATCATCATACAAAAACTAATACAAAACTGGATCTAAGAGAGCTATGACGAAGACCCTCCCTAAGAGCCAGTTGGCCTCGAAGGAATCTGAGCTCTCGAAGTCCCTGCTCTAGGATCACCCCCTTTGTCTCTCCCTCTTGGTGGTGTGGGTGGACCCATAGCTCCACCACTTGATGATTATCATATGTCCCCTCCCCTTGTGGTAGTCCTAGAAGATCTCCTAAATCTCCTAGCCCTTAGCTCTGGAGGAACTGCTACATAGTACAGATCTCTCCAATAGGCTATCTCATCTCTTGCCCATGGGACATATGCATATCTAGCCTCTATGTCCTCATTTTCTCTCATGCCTTCCCTCAGTGTCTCCTCATCTTTCATATACCTCTGGATGGCCTGATCCCTCTCTCTTTGCATCTCTACTTACTGTCGCCTCAATCAAGTCACGTCTCTCTCGAGATCATTGATCTCATCAGCCTGTCTTGTTGCAATCTCTCATAGCACTAGCAACTCATCCTCCTCCTCATCTCTACCTTGAGAACCCTCCTCCTATCTAGCCTATCCCTATACCTTTCCTTGGGCATCTGTCCCTAGTATATGTCCCTGTACCTATCTACCATCCTATAGGACCTATCCTCCTCTAACCCTCGGTGGCCTCCCTCCCTATGGATCCTATCTCTCCTCAACCCTCTCTCCAGCATCCCTCTATCCACCACTGCCCCTCACCACCCTCCTCACTTCTCCTCTCCTCTATCTCCTCCATTTCCCACCACCTCTATCCTCATCATCATCATTATCATCATCATCATCATCATCATCATCATCATCATCATCATCATCATCATCATCATCATCCACTACCACATGCTCATCTAGATCTATCAACCAAGGTATTGGATGTGCTGAAAAATAAGCATTGTACTTTGTATCTATACCTGCGTCAACTACATATATCAGTAGATCCCAAGGCAATGAAACCATCTACTCAAACAATGTCACCGCAACATCATAGGTCAAAATCAACCCCCAATGAGCCTGCTCCCTCACTGTTCATGCAAACTTTCCCAATCCCCAAGGCATCCTTTTTTGTTGCCCAAACTTCCTGTAGACCTTGTTAATCAGATGCAAGTCCTATATATAGGGTATCCACCTGATCAGATACCTGCTCCTAAAAACATACAGTAGCTCTGTGGTGTCCTCCTCCCAATCCTCACAATCTAGATAGGGTCTCCATATGGCACTATATATATAATCTATAACCCATCTCCAATAGTCCACCTTCCCAATCTATAGCTGGGAAGTGATCATATTGTACAAGTGTGCATAGGACTAACCATGTCCTCTCCCCCTAAAGTGCATTGGTCTAGTCACTAGTGAAATGTTCTCATATGACCACACCTGCAATAGAGTCACCCTGCAACCTAACCCATAGCCACCAAGATAATAAACTGGTTTATCTCATGATACAAATGGGCTAGTACACATGAACCCCATGCATATCTAATGTGTTGTGTCACCAATGTTTCTAGAGTCCTTCCCCAGCCAACAACCATACCTCGTGTCGCCCTATCTGGACATAGGTAACCACTAATCACTCCTCCAACTAATGTCGATAATTTATGTCCAATAGCTAGCATAACATCCCAACTGACATGACCTGATCTCATCTCTACCTCTGGGTCTCCAAAGACTCATCTCAGTGCATCCCTATCTCCCCCTCGGCCATATGACACTAGCTCATTGTGGATCGGTATCCTCAGGAACTTGTAAACATCCTCTAAAGCGACTGACATCTTGCCAATCGATAAATGAAATGAACAAGTCTCAGTGTGCTATCTCTTTGTTAGAGAAGTTAGTAACCATCTGTTCACCTGAATCACAAGCAGATACATGATGTGTCTCAATCCCATACCCTGAATAGTTTCCCTCTCCTCAAAGGTCAACTTTGGTCACAACCTCTGTGTCATAGGGAATCTCTCTCATGACTCTATCTGGGGAAAGTACTCCTACATCCAAGAAAACAAATCATGCCAATCCTAGTAGTACTTATGTCTATCACATAGTGCTACTTCTATCCTAGTGCTTATGTCTATCACATGATTTTGCATCCTAGTGTATATGTCCATCACTTTGCACTTGATCCTATTTAGAGGCCTTGCTTGAGTGTATCCTCTCAACAACTTATCCAATTGGCAATGTATGTTCATCATAGAATTGTCAATTCTAGCCTATCTTTCATTTTATCTTCTCTACGGTACCGGCTTGAATGTATCCTCTCAGCAACTTATCCAATTGACAACAAATGTTCATCACATAATTGTTGATTTGAGCCCACTTAGACACAAACATGTTTTTACAATACAAACATGGTTTTTATCAACCCAAACATAAATTTCTTTCCCTAAATGCGCCTAAACATCACATAAGCGCCAGTGTCCTTCACAAATGCATCTTTGTGACACATACGTGGGTAAGTGCACAAAGATGGTGGTCAAAAAGGGGGGTATAAGTGGACACTTTTTTTCTAAAATTGGGTGAACCTAAACTTAGAGGCACAATTTGAATATCATCCACTCAAGATATAAAGATAATCAAAAAACCAAATATTGTAGTACTCTGAATCTAGTTTCCAAACTATTAAACTTTTTCAAAATTGGATAAGATTAAGGGGGTCAAATCCTTCGCGCACAAAAAATACCCTGATTTTTTCAGGAAAAACATAACATAGTGTCTAACGTGCACATCAAAAAAGTCATATTTATATTTAGTATTTTGACAAACCCTTTGGCAGAAAAATAGTTAAGAGTGAGCACTAGAAGATGTGTATTTTTTTGTAATTTTTTGTTGAGTATTTTTTTTTAATGATTTTTCCTATCAAGCACATCATGAAAATTAGGTACATGTTCATGCGCAAAGCATAAGTTGCACTAAAAAAATCGAAAATGCAATTTTTTTTTTTAATTTTAAAGAATCAACTTCACTATAATAACATATAATTTTTTTAAAATTTGGATAATTATATCAAAAGTTATTAAAAAAATTGTGCACATATCAAAAGTTATTTTTTTTAAATTTGGACAATTATATCAAAAGTTATTTTTTAAAAATTTGGATAATTATATCAATATATATATATATATATATATGTGTGTGTGTGTGTGTGTGTGTGTGTGTGTGTATGTATGTGTATTCTCTCTCTCTCTCTCTCTCTCTCTCTCTCTCTCTCTCTCTCTCTCTCTCTCTCTCTCTCTCTCTCTCTCTCTCTCTCTCTCTCTCTCTCTCTCTCTTCCTCTCCCTCCAATATATCTTCTTTTTGTTTGCATATATATACGGTGATAAGAAGATTTACAAGGTGGTCAATTTTCTATTTTTTTTTAAAGAAGATAGGATATAAAGTAGAACGTTTGAAGAGAATGAACATATTGGTTTCTTTGGATCGTGTGGATGTATTGGTTGGATAATATTTATGGGTCATATAGTGTACTAAGGGGTCATATGGTGTATTATGACCCCTTAGGTGTCGTTATGGGTTATATGGTGTCCTAAAGGGTCATATGGTATTCTATGACCCCTTAGGATACGATATGATCCCTTACATGTCATTAGAGGTCATATGGTGTCCTATGACCCCTTAACACACCATACGACCCATAACGACACCATATGGTGTCCTAAGGGGTCATAGGATGCCATATGACTCCTCAAGACACCATACAACCCATAACAACACCATATGGTGTCCTAAAGGGTCATTTGGTGTTTTATGACCCCTTAGGACACTATTTGGCATCATTATAAGTCCTATGGGGTGCTAAGGGATCATATAGGGTCTTATGACCCCTTAGATGTTGCTAGGGGTCGTATTGTGTTCTAAGGGTCATATCGTGTCCTAAGGGGTCATATGGTCTCCTACGACCCCTTAGGACACTATTTGACCCCTTATGACTCCATATGGTGTCATTATGGGTCCTATGGTGTCCTAAGAGGTCATATAGTGTTTTATGACCCCTTAGAACACCATTTAGTGTCATTATGGGTTGTATGGTGTGCTAAGGGGTCATATGGTGTCTTATGACCCCTTAGGACTCTATATGACCTCTTACGTGTCATTATGGGTCATATGATGTCCTAACGGGTCATATGGTGTTCTATGATCCCTTAGGACACCATATGATCTCTTCGGACTCCATATGGTGTTATTATGGGTTGTATGGTGTCCTAAAGGGTCATATGGTATTCGATGACCTCCTAGGACACCATATGATCCCTTAGGTGTCATTAGAGGTCATATTATTTCCTAAGAGGTCATATAGTGTCCTATGACCCCTTAGGACACCATACGACCCCTCAAGACACCATACAACCCATAACAACATCATATGGTGTCCTAAGGGGCCATAGGATGCCATATGACCCCTCAGGATACCATACGACCCATAACACCACCATATGGTACCCAAAAGGGTCATATGGTGTTCTATGACCCCTTAGGACATTATTTGGCATCATTATATGTCCTATGGTATTCTAATGGATCATATAGTGTCCTATGACCCCTTAGATGTTGTTAGGGGTCGTATTGTGTTCTAAGGGTCATATGGTGTCTAATGACCCATTGGACACCATATGATATTGTTATGTATCTTATGGTGTCGTATGACCCTTAGGACACCTTATGACCACTTAGGACACCATATGGTGTCATTAGGGGTCATATGGTGTCCTAAGGGGTCATATGGTCTCCTACAACCCCTTAGGACTCCATATGGTGTCGTTATCAATCGTATGGTGTCCTAAAATGTCATATAGTGTTTTATGACCCCTTAGGATACCATTTGGTATCATTATGGGTCATATGGTGTGCTAAGGGGTCATATGGTGTGTTATGACCCCTTAGGACTCCATATGACCTCTTATGTGTCATTATGAGTCATATGGTGTCCTAAGGAGTCATATGGTGTCCTATGACCCCTTAGGACACATGCATGGATCCCTAGGATACCATATGACCCCTGAGAATACCTTTTGACCCTAGAGAGGGAGAGAGGGGGAGGAGAGGGAGGCAATGGGAGAGAGATACACCTAAGAGAGGAGGAGAGTGAGATAGAGACTGAGAGGGAGAGATAAGAGATAAATGAGAGAGAGAGAGGGGGGGGTATAGAGAGATCTAAGAGGTGGATAGAGGGATTGGGAGAGAAAGAGAGACCTAAGAGGTGATGGAAGGAAAGGTCAGAGAGAGAAAGAGAGGGTGAGAGATAGAGAGTCTGAGTGAGAGTGAGGAAGGGGTGGAAGGATATTACAAGTGACTAGAGAGAGACTTGTGAAGAGAGGGAGAGAGTGAGAAAGAGAGGTAATGAGAAAGGGAGAGAGGAAGGGAGAGGGGAGAGGGAGAGAATGAGAGAGAGAGACACTTGAGAGAAGTAGATAGTGAGATAGAGAGAACGAGGATGAGAGAAAGAGACTTCAAAGATAAAGAAGGAGAGAGAGAGAGAGTGAGAGAGAGAGAGAGAGAGAGAGAGAGAGAGAGAGAGTTGATAGAAGAGGAGAGAGAGAGAGAGAGATAGATAAAGGTTGATAGCCAGAGATGTGATAGAGAGAAGGAGAGAGACTTGAGAGAAAGAGAATTAGAGGGAAAGAAATACTTGACAAAGGAAGAGAAAGGGAGGGGGAGGGAGAGGGAGAGAATGAGAGAGAGAGAGAGAGACAGAGACAGAGAGAGAGAGAGAGAGAGAGAGAGAGAGAGTTAAAATAGGGGGAGAGAGTGAGAGATAGAGATATTTGAGAGAGGGAAAGAAAGAGAGGCATATATAAATTAGAGAAAGAGGGTGAGGGAGATGATAAAGAGACAAAGAGATACCCAAGAGAGGGAAGAAAGTAGAGAGGGAGATGCCTAAGAGACAAAAAGGTAGGGGTTAAGGAAGAGAGAGGGGGAATGTAGGGAAGAGATGAGAGACATAATACTGATATGAGCATGTTGATTACTGAAATTTGACTGTCTGAAATTTATAAGAATACTCAAAAAACTAGAATTTGCATTATAACTCTTAGAGATCTGGAACCACTCTCAAACATCCTAACAATATATACATAAAATATAAGTTAAAGTATAAGAATTATTTTATGTTTCTTATACTTAAATGTTATATTTTATGTATATATCCTACTGAAAACCTAATGAAATGTAAGTGAATTACATTTTATTGACAGACAGAACCGCATACGTGGTTTTAATTTTTAAACTACGTACGCAGTTAGTATGCTTTAAACTGCGTATGCGATTAGTATTCTTTAAACCACATACACGGTTAGTATGTTTTAAACCACGTATGTGGTTTAGTTTTTGTTAAGCTCCGCAAAATGAGCCTAAACGCGTACGAGGCTCTTTAAATTTGAAATACCCCATGCGCGTTTTGGTGTTTTTCATGTTTTTTTTTGGTGTGTCCACTTTTCTGACCACCATCTTTGTGCACTTACCCATGTGCCTTCTGCACATAGACACATCCCTAGTGAACTCAAACATGATTACATTCATAAACGCGACCAAACCTAACCTAGATGCACTTTTCCTACCTAGACTTGGTTGGTACAGGCCTAAACGTGTTTGTAGTACAAAATACCAATTTTGTGTTTTTGTTAATCTACCCTAAAATGCATTAATGACATAAATAAATGCAAAAATGTATAAAGTGGCTTTGAGGTACTTACCAGCTCACCCATGTTGTATGGTCTCTGATATCGCCGGACTCAATTGAACTTGTAAACTCTATCCATCATTGTTGACTACTTTGACTTCTCTAAGCTCTTTCTCTGCACTTTGATCTCTTAAGTGTGTGGATGCAAACAAGGATGTTTTCATTGTGGCCCTATCTTATAGGCTACTTAACCCTAATCTCCCGTCTCAACCTCTTCTTCCTATGTGACCTTGTCAACCTATCTTGCCAGTCCTTTGTAGCCTTTCTTTCCTATCGAGAGATTGTCTGCAACCCCTTTCACTTTTTCCATCCAATCTCTCGAGGGGGCACATCATTCCTGTCATGGGGCAGCTTTGTATCAGTTTATTTTAGATCTTCTTTGAGCCAAAGTGACAAGCTACATTGTCTCAAAGAGGGGCAAAATGTAGGCACCTAAAATTGTCATGTCTAATTAAATAAATATTTTTATTTATTTAACTATTTTATCCTAAGTCTTCTATTAATTAAATAAATATTTATTTATTTAATTAATTCATTAATCCTCTTCTAAGCCTTTCCTCATTTAAATAAATACTTTTATTTATTTAAATTGTCCTTTTCCTAAATTAAATAA
The DNA here is from genome assembly GCF_030272615.1 of Cryptomeria japonica. Lineage (NCBI taxonomy): Eukaryota > Viridiplantae > Streptophyta > Pinopsida > Cupressales > Cupressaceae > Cryptomeria > Cryptomeria japonica. The sequence goes on from NC_081405.1 coordinate 571,568,701, forward strand.
ATATTTAATTTATTTAATTGATCCCACTTCCTCTATTAATTATATAAATCTTTATTTATTTAATTAATTCATTATCCTTTTCTACCCATGGCACATGTCACTCATGTCTTAATTCTTCTCTTACCTATCCCCTCTCATCATTTAATTATTTCCTCTACCTATCCTTTAATCATAGCCGACCATTTATCTTTACACCTCTCAATCTTATCCCTCCATTTCTTACAGTGTTCTCTATATAAGAGGATGATTCCTTCCTTATCAACCCTAATCATCTAATCATCTAATGACAGACTTAAGCCTTCTTGTGATCAAGCTATCAACCATATTTGTGTTCTTTGTTGAGCTCTTGTGCACACTTAAAATATGAGAGTAAATATACCAAACTAGAACAATGGAGATAGGAAGAAACGGAGATTGAAACCCTACTAGACATGTGAATGGTATATTTGGTTTATTTTGTTTGTTTGCATGGTCTTAGGTATCTTCATTTGTGTATGGTGGATTCCTTTCATTATTAGGATAGGGTTTTGTGGTTGATCCTTGTTACTCTTTCAATATTGTTGTTTCCACTATCTATTTTCACCGTATACACAACTAACAATTACAATAAATTATTATTGTGGCCTAATTATGTCATTGGTTGTATTGTGCGGGAAAGGAAGAATTGACAAACATCAAGACCGAACTAAATACCCCTTGGGAAGTCCCAAGTGTATCCCTACTAGGAAAATTAGAGTATTATTGTTAAGAAGGTTATGTTTTGGCTTTAATTTAATGTGGGTCTACTTTAAATATGTTTTTGGGGATAGTTGATTAGTGATGCTTAAGTTAGGTTAGAGTATGGAGAACCCTAGTAAAGTCAAAACTTGTATGAATCTTTGGATGGGCCCTTAAAGGGTTTTGTTTGGTCAATTTTCTTAATATTTGTGTAAAAATAGGCTCCTAGGGTCACTACCTTGAAGTTGGGGACCTCTAGGACATGGGATATTGTCCTTTGGACTTGATGGGACCCTTCAAAATCCCACTTTCTTGGAAATGATGAGTTAGGGTTGATATCTCTATATACCTTGAGAAGGTTGAAGATAAGGATCATTACCCACTTCTCCCTTTTGGATAACTTGGATTGAGAAGAAATGGGAGATGGAAGAAGAAGAAGAAGAGGGAAGATTCTTAATGGAGAGGGAGATCATCTTGAGAGCTTGGAGAGAAAGATAAGTTATTCCACACCTTGTTCTTGCTTGTTTTCATATAGTTGTTTCTATGCTGATTGAAAACTATGAAAGAATTGAGTTGGTATGTTTGAGAGAAGAGTGTTAATGAGAGATTGTTTTATACTAGGATGCCCTCACCATAAATCTTCATGGTGTATATTATGTCTATCTTGCTTTGGGGTATGGCTAGGACTTTTGAAGTCTCATGATGCCATTAAGAATGGGAGGAGAGCAAGTCTTGTTTTTTGTGTTTTTCCCATTAGAACTCCTCATTCAAGTTTATATGATTAAATTATATAAAGATGTTTAAGATTGTGATTGTTTGATAAAAGAGAAAAAAAATTGTTACTTCTTCCCTTTGACATACCTCTATTGATATTTTCATATAATTATTTGGTAGATGGTAGGTTGAAATGCTCTACAATGTTTGTATTATGAGTTTCATTATGAAATTACAAGAGAAAGCCCCTTGTTAATTATTCTCCTTTGGAATACATATAAATGATAGTTATTTATAATATAAATGTTTCTTTATTGTTATGTGATTTTCATTCCAAAACAAAATAAAATTTAGAAATGATATTTTAGTTGGAAATATAATAAAGTCATTTTTATACTATGATGTGACCTTGTTGAAAATAAAAAAGAGAAGATTCATTTTACTTTATTAAATTAAAAAAACAAAAAAAATATAACAGAATTATTTCTTTATTATGAAGTGATTTTGAAAGGAGATATATTTTATTATGTAAAATTGCTAACGAAAATAATGGAATTCATTTCTATATTATGATGTGCTTTTTGTTTCATAAATATTTAATAAAGATTTATTTTATTTTATCCTACAAAATAATTGCATAGTGATAATGGAATCTTTCCTATTTTGTAATGTGACCTTATATTATAAACATAGGATGAACATTTTTCTTATGTCATTCTATAAGATATATAATAAATGATATCAAATCATTCCTACATCGATTTTGTTGTTAATTGTTTATTCTACTTATTTTTATCAAATAAAATAAATTAATTAAATATCAAAGTTGTTATAAGACACACATAATAGGTAAACATTAATGTGAGGATGTGGTTAGGAATAAATAAATTATAGTTTCTATGTTTAAGAATATTGTAGATAATAGATATTATGTCACAATGTGAACACTCATAATGGAGAGATAACATCATTAAAAGTAAAATCTAATTGCTCACTAGTGAATAATAGAGACAATAATTGCCAACACAAATATTAAATGAATTTGGTTAGTAGAGTTATAAAAATAATACATTTGTCTTAGAAATAGTCTTGCATGTAAAATATTAGAATTGTCATGAATTAATAATTAATGGCGATGAGTTGCATCATGAAATTGGCTAAAATAATTAGAATATTTAAGTAGAAATTATTTATGCTTATTAATAACAAAGCTCTACTACCATTTAAATAAAGTATGACAACTTACTATCACCTTATAAACCTAACTCAAGAAAGCAATGATACCATTTCCAGTAAAAAGATATCTCATATCAACCACGTTGTGGAGTGGAGTTTCCCCATGCCATGATAAGCGAATGATCCTAGTATATCCTATTTCACATGTGGTCTATCTAAGGGCAATTTGTTTGAACCATTATGCTTAAGTCTCTTTTGAATTATCTATGCAACATTTTCTAGGGTTCATAAAAAGCTCCTTATTGAACATACTAGTTATAAATGAAGTCTTAAAAAACAATTTAAGTGACCTTTTTGTCATGTTAATATTTAGGCATTACAATCATAATCATCATTACACATACACGTGACATATATAAACATACATAAGTAGGTCATACACATAATATTTGTTAGTATACGCATCTTTTTCATCATAATCATCATGATTTGCATACATAAGTAGGTCATACACATAGCATTTGTTAGTCTATGCATCATTTTCTTTGAGAATTACATTTTTAACAGCAAATGATTATTTTGTCCAGGAATTACACATTGACAAAAGAATTGTAGAATCATAATAAATTTCAAGTAGAATCATAGATATAAATTTTCATTTATGCATTCATAATCAAATGGTGGTTTATATAAAAAAAAAGTTAGCCTCTAAATAGGTACAAAACAACTCATGGCTATTTATATATACAAAATTTGACCTCTAAATAGGCACAAGTCAAATTTTCCAAGGCCATTTGTATATACAAAATTTTGGCCTCTAAATAGGTACAAATCATTTCGTGGTCACTTATATTTATTAAAAATTGAATTTACAATGATTGGCATAATGAATAGATGATCTATGTCAATCAGCAAATGATATATACAAAATTTCCAAAATCATTCTACCCTTTGGTATAATCAATCTTCATTGTAATTCTCCAACACATAGAATAGTTGTAGTTGGCCCAAATTCAATCTAGTGAACCTTGTGGATCAACTCTAACCCTTATAATGTCAATTATTGTCTTGTGGTCGGTTTTATGAACAATCTATGAATTCTTATTAAGTGGTCTACCATGATATTTAATTAATTGAATATTCATTGCAATAACAAGGTTAGAGTAATGAAGAATATACATGTGTATGTTGAAGTCCTTGAACAACCAAACTTCAATTTTAATAGGGTACCTTCTAAAGCATACTCATGTGGCAACAACAAACCCTATTGTGTACCGTTGATTGTAGTGTTAGCATGAACAATGACAGGAGGTCTAGGACAAATATCCTCTCTTGAAAATTTATTTGGATCACTCCAAGGTTATGGAAGGATAGCTCTTAGACATGTAGGGAAAATCAAAGAATGAATGTGGATGTGTTCAAGGCAACCACTGGTGTTTTTACATTGTATACTAGAAATGGCTACTAGTTCATGATATTCTCACACCTGTGATGATCTCTTTTGGTATTTTCCAATTTAGAAACTACATAAAAAACTTCATAACAACAAATCTATTCTATCCTCGATTATCAAATAAATTGCAAAAAGAGAGTATTTCCAAAAATAAAGAAAATAATTTGCAATTAAAATACTAGACAATGTTAATTATTTGACAATTCAATGCAGGCAATGATTAGCTCAAATCAATACTAACCATATAAACATAAATTAGCATAACACAATTCATATAGATATGATACAATCACCAAAGGAACAAATAAAACCAATATATTTTAGAATTCATCTAACTATATGACCATACTCATGCACACATATAGGAAAAAATATTTATATGCTCTTCAAAATATGATCTAAGCAAGTAATATTTTTCAATTAAATCATCAAATAATAAATAATACCAACTGCTAATACTATTTGAATCATCAACACAAACCGAAATGCTAAACTCTAAACTATTCATTCAAATTTCACTAGTTCAAAAAATTCTCATACCAAAATTATATATTAAAAAATATAACCCTTTCCTATGTAACATTAAGGGTTTCTATAGCAATTACAATCCCTAATTTGAAAACCTAAAACTCGGGATTCTAGGCAAAATTTTGCATGAGGGTTTCTATAGCAATTACAATCTCTCATTTGAAAACCTAAAACTTGGGATTCTAGGCAAAATTTTGGGTCGTGATTTATTGAAAACTAAAAATTAGCACCCTAAAACTACTTTAAAGGCTCAATAAAATAATATCTAGAACTCGTGCATATGGTAGGTGAGAAAATTGGGCCACCCAAACTGAAGAGAAAGAGCTCCATTTTTTTACATTTAGAGTGCTAGTTAACTACTATTCTGTTTTTGACGGCTTTCTTTCTTCAAAAGATGGGCAAGAGTTTCCCATTCTTTGCTCCACTTAAAGTCTAGAAGTTGTTTGCATTATTTTTTAGCATGGAAACATGGATAAAAATGCCCTTTCTTTTACCCATTTGACCAACATGGTTTCTCAAGCTAACTGAAGTTCACAAAACTGATCAAAAACATTATCCAAATTGACTGTCGGTTGCCCCATTTTAGTTGATATATATTATCCTTTCTAAAATCCTGAAGTAAACGATCCTTACAAATGAGCTACAATTTCTAGAAATTGCTGATCAAACACACACCATTTCGTGCAACTCCTCTACATCTAGCATTTTAATATACTTTAATTTCACAAACAGATTTTTAACAAAGATTCTTAACTTATTTCTTTTATCTTCAAACTATGGGATCTCTTCCTCCATGATCTAGATGCATTTTTGTGTTTATACCATTTGTTCAATAATTTGAGGATTGCGATCTTTATGCATCTTTTCTTTTAATTTTTATACTATGGATTGAACATTATTGTTTCGGAGTTTATCATCTAGTAATGTACAAATGAGTCCTTCAATGAATTCATCTCCTTGGGATATTAATGTATTAGCAGTATTGATTTGTTAAATCACCTTTTCTTTATACTTATGCTTTTTTATTATTATTTTAATTTCTTTGATCTATCGAATGGATGTCCCTTTGTTTATGTATTCATCCAAGACTTCCTTTTAAATCAATAACCTTTCATCTATATTTTGAATGATGCGGAGGATGGAAAGACAATCATCCCACATAAGAATTGTATCTTTAATATTAATGCCCTATTTATCTTCCTTTGATAACATCTCATGGAGAGCTTTTAATTAGTCTTGAAGATCATCATACAAAGCTAATACTTTTTGAATCACCTCTTCACCTTGCTATTCAACTTATTATCTCCAACTCAATGTAGTTGCAACAAATGAATCTCTACTTGAAGATGCTATAACATGTGCAAGTATGGACCTAAGCTTGTAGAAGGAGCACTTGCCTCATTATGCCCCATCAATTGGTTAATGTATTTTTTCAATTCAATGTTTTGTGCCTTTAACTCTTCCTTGGTTTCATCTTCTTTATTCATTATCCTAAAAATAGTATCCACTACTTATTGTAAGGAATGTCTTTCTCTTTCTTTATTATATTAACCAAGTTCAACCTACTGTAGTTGATAGTCTTGTGGCCCCATCTCAATTTCAAGCTTGTCCACAAGTGCTACAACAATTTGATCTCTTTGGTGACCTGGAGCATCAATAGTGATAACTGATAATTTTTTAGCTCATTTCTTAGGTTGAGAAGCCTTGAGTTCTTTCTCTAACATAGAGAAATCTCATTCATCCACCTCCTTATACTTCCTTTGCCTTCTTTCAAAGGTTCTTGCTAACCAAGTTGGGGTGGTTCCTTGCAGCATTTCAGACTAATTTCTTACTTCCATTCTTTTCTCTTCTTGATCTTTTTCTAGTTTTTCTAAAGCAATTTCATAAACACTTTTACCCATGACTTATTAATTTGTATCACATTCATACTCATCTTGATGTTATTATGAGTATTTTTCTCCTTATCTTCGAATGGGGGGACTTCACTCCCTAATTTTTGTCCTACCTCCTACTCATGTTCTTCCTCATGAGACAATTCTTGATCTTTTAGAGGATCATTGGTTGTTTATTCTTGAGAAGTTTTTGTTGACCATTTTTGTGTCAACTTTAGTCATGCAGATAACCGATCTGAGAAATCATCATGACTAACACCCTTGTTAAAACCCCTAAAGCCTAAAACCCTAAAATCCTGAAGGCTTTTGCCTTAACTTTTTCGGCCTTATTCGTTTCCTTTGCTGACCAGTTGGGATGGTCATTTCCCTTTAATTTTACCAGTTGGAGGGTCCCTTCTTCATGGCGGGACCAACCCCTTTTCACCCACTACCGGCTTCCATGACTTATTAATTCGTATCACATTCATACTCATCTTGATGTTATTCTGAGTATTTTTCTCCTTATCTTCGAATGGGGGAACTTCACTCCCTAATTTTTGTCCTACCTCCTACTCATGTTCTTCCTCATGAGACAGTTCTTGATCTTTTAGAGGATCATTGGCTGTTTATTCTTGAGAAGTTTTTGTTGACCATTTTTGTGTCAACTTTAGCCATGCAGATAACGGATCTGAGAAATCATCATGGCTAACACCCTTGTTAAAACCCCTAAACCCTAAAACCCTAAAATCTTGAAGGCTTTTGCCTTAACTTTTTCGGCCTTATTCGTTTCCTTTGCTGACTAGTTGGAGGGTCCCTTCTTCATGGCGGGAGCAACCCCTTTTCACCCACTACCGGCTTGTGAAGTCCGTTGTTATCCCTTTTGTCAAATCGGATAGGGACACTTCCACTTTGGTTCCATGTTCCGATTGTTCCACTTTCGCATGACTGCACAATAAGCGATGCTACCAGCAGGAAAGGAAGTTGGTATTGCTTGATTTGCCTATCCCGCTTTTCTCGAAAATGAGAACAATGTGATTGTCCCAGATAAGCGATGTGGTCAGGAGGAAGAGAGTATTATCATTGTTTTGTAGCAATCAGGGACTAGGTCTCACCATCTGGTATACGTGTGGCCATGGATTTTCACTTAGGAGACTGATCAAGGGCCATGTTTTAATCTTCTTTTGAGCCTTTTGGGTGAACTACATGGAGAGATCTCACGCATCCATCTTCACATGAATATCTCTAATCAAAGACTAATTTTCAAACTTGCAGGGGTCATTGGGCATTCAAGCATTTGTACATGGTAGTTGTCGACCCAATGGTTGAGGCCACTTTTTCTACCTAGTTGGCGCCTGATTGCATATTAGATTTCAGTCCAACCACAAAGGATTTTTATCATTAATCCAAAAGGGACCTTGAGACCAGGTTTTTGGTGCCAGCCATGCTCATTCAATGCAGATTGAGGACTTTCATGCCTGCAGACACCATCTCAATGCATTCACCATAGGAATTTCCTCTTTTTTTGCAAGGGGTTTTGCTTTTCCAGAGGCAGAGGATGCTCTCAAAGATAGATTCAACACACTATCAGATCATCCTTGATCTAACTCCCCTTCTCTCTAATATTTTGTAACCTAACCTCAGCAAGGTTTGAGTTTCTTAACCATAACCATTTGAGTTATGTCTAAGCTATACAGGGAAATTTGTAACATTTGTACAGATCTTCTTTTCTTTTCTTCTACAAAAAACCTATGTTTCTCTGCACTTGTAAAATTTTCGTTGCCCTTTCATTAATGAAATTTACTTGTCTTACCTGATTTCAATTCTTATGATGTGTGTATTTCTCTTACCTCATTGTTCGAATGTGTCCTTGTTTTTTATCATTAGTTGTAGGTGTTTGTGTTGATCCCTCTATGGATTTTGACTGTGAATGGGGCTCAATTCCCCTCATCATTTCATAGAATTCCAAACTTAACTCACATTCAGGTGGCTAAATAGGATAGAAATATGTACATATCTGGGGTAATTTCATTGATGTTTTGTGTAGGCAGGGAGATCACAGTTTCAATCTAGGTGCAAACCCCTTTTCCCCTCT